>NC_142799.1:34797557-34944288 GCF_049724085.1 Artemia sp. Qi Xiang Cuo
AATATCAGAGTCGCTCAAATCAACTGTTTTAAAGGTAACTCCGAGTGAGTTCATTCCCTATACAATTATTAGCATCAAAAGATCATTTAATAACTGTCTCTAAAATGAATTAAAAAAAAAAGAAAAATTTTTTTTCAAGTGAAAGCAAGGAGCAACATTAACTTAAACGACCCTTGCGTTTCAGGAGTCTTTCTGAAAGAAATGGGACAAAATTCGAAATTTAGCGTAAAGAGCTAGGTGCTGAGGAGTGGGCAGCCCCATTCATATATGTAATAATTTCTGTTCTTTTTAAGTTTCGAATGAACCCTCTTAAGATGTTCTAGGACCACTGGGTCGATTCTATAATAACTTTTAAAGAATTGGGACAGAATTCGAACTTTAGTGTAAAGAGCTAGGTGTTGAGGAGGGGACAGCTCTATTCATATATGTAATAATTTCTGTTCGTCTTAAGTTTCGAATGAACCCTCTTACGATATTCTAGGACCACTGGGTCGAATCTATAACAACTCTTATTTTTTCAGGAGTACTTCTTAAAGAAATGGGGGAGAATTCGAACTTTAGCGTAATGAGCTAGGTGTTGAGGAGAGGACTGCCCCATTCATATACGTACTAATTTCTGTTCAGTTTAAGTTTTGAATTAACCCTCTTATAGTATTCTAGGACCATTGGCTCGATTCTATTTCCCTTGGGAAAAAACACAAAAAAACAACAAACAAATGAACTTTATCGTGAAGAGCTAGGTGTCGGAACACCAAAACCATAGGTTAGGTTAGGTTACACGCGCGCGCGTAACCTAACCTAACCTATGGTTTTGGTGTTCCAACACCTAGCTCTTTACCATAAAGTTCATTTTTTTTTTCCAAGGATGATAGAATTGAGCCAGTGGTCCTAGAATATCATAAGAGGATTCATTCGAAGCTTAAAACGAACAGAAATTATTACATATGAATAGGGCTGTCCCCTTTTCAACACCGAACTCTTTGCACTAAAGTTTGAATTCTGTCCCAATTCTTTAAGAACGAGTCCTGAAGCACAAGGGTCGTTTAAGTTAATGTTGCTCCTTGCTTTCACTTGAAATAAAAAAAATGTTCCTTTTTTATTTAATTCATTTTAGAACCAGTTATTAAATGATCTTTTGATGAGAAGAATTGTATAGTGCATGAACTCACTCGAAGTTACCTTTAAAACAGTTGAAATGAGCGAGTCTAATACTTATTGTGTTTTTTGCACTTTAAGATTTCTTAGCCCCCCCCCCCTGGTATAAGCCCCGCTTGTATAAAAAACTGGTCTTTAAGGTCAATTTAAAAAAAAATATATATTTTGAAGTTTTTCTTTGGCTTCCTTATAGAACGTAAAGGCATTGTAGATGATATCTATTGTGAAATTCGAGTCGCATATGGCTGCATATTGTCTTTTTAAACTTGAAAACCTTTTAAGTAAATAATTTAATGATTGACGTAATAATTGCATTTTTAACCTTAATTTCTAAAATAAAATGTATAAAACATCATAAAAGTAGGGTGTATGATCAGTTGAATTTCGTGTAGGTATGAATAAAAGAATATATTATGCTAAACTTGGTAAGTGCTCCCTTTCAATATTAAGTACATTTTTGGACAAAAATTAAAAGTTGTAAATGGTCTTTTCAAGTGAGGATTTAATGTTAAACACAACTGGTGATTGTCGTGATGAGAGTCCATGGGGTATCATTTAATAAATAGGAAATTCAATTATTTATGAGGTACTACTCGGTATGATATATATTTAGATTTTAGAAACCCGAAATGAAAATAGAAGAACTCAAGTTGTGTAATTAATGTAGTTAGTTTTTCGGTCTTGCCTTGTAAAATGCTAGACATTCATTTGTCGAGAAATTAAAGCCGACTTAAAAATAGTTATATCGTGAAATGTGAAATCACTGCATATTTCGTGGCTATCTTAGTTAAGCGAATGCCATGTCTGGCCTTTCGGAATCCCATGCTAAATAGTTGAGGTTTCTATTAGCTGGGCATTTTTAACATAAACAATTATCAAAATTAGTAGTTTTTTTCATTGTATAGTACTTGATGCAAAGCTTAAAGTATCGTATCACAAAATTTGTAAGTTATCTAGGTTAAAACCTTAAATGTAAGTTTGAACCTTGAAGCTTAATTTTTCCAGAATGTCATTTGTCAATATCTGTTTAGTCACCTTTAAAACAGTTGAAATGGGTGACTCTGATACTGATTGTATTTTCTTACACTTTCAGATTCCTAAAAAGCCATCCTTGAATCCGTAAAACACAAAATAAGTGGGTATTTTACATATTGGTGTAGACCTCGGCGCTGATGTCGTTGCTCCGTAGAATATATCTTGCTAAATTTTTAGACTTGAAAACCTTTTGATTAAATAATTTAATGATTGACGTAATAATTGCATTGGTAACCTTAATTTCTAATGTAAAATGTATAAAACATCATAAAAGTAGGATGTATGATCAGTTGAATTTCATGTAGGTATGAATAGAAGAATATATCATGCTAAACTTGGTAAGTGCTCCCTTTCAATTTTAAGTACATTTTTTGACAAAAATTAAAAGTTGTAAATGGCCTTTTCAAGTGCGGATTCAATGTTAAACACAACTGGTGATTGTCGTGATGAGAGTTCATGGGGTATCTTTCAATAAATAGGAAATTCAATTATTTATGAGGTACTACTCGGTATGACATATATTTAGATTTTAGAAACCCGAAATGAAATTAGAAGAACTCAAGTTGTGTAATTAATGTAGTTAGTTTTTCGGTCTTGCCCTGCAAAACGCTAGACAATCATTTTTCAAGAAATTAAAGCCAAGTTAAAAAATAGTTATATCGTGAAATATGAAATCACTGCATATTTCGTGGCTATCTTAATTAAGCGAATGCCATGTCTGGCCTTTCAGAATCCCATGCTAAATAGTTGAGGTATCTATTAGCTGTGTATTTTTAACTTAAACAATTATCAAACTTAGTAGTTTTTTTTCTTTTTTTCTCATTGTACACTACTGAACACAAATCTTAAAGTACCATATCACAAAATTTGTCAGTTATCTAGGTTAAAACCTTTAAAATAAGTTTGAACCTTGAAGCTTAATTTTTCCATAATGTCATTTGTCAATATCTGTTTGGTCACCTTTAAAACAGTTGAAATGGGCGACTCTGATATTGATTGTATTTTCTTGCTCTTTCGGATTCCTAAAAAGCCATCCTTGTATCCGTAAAACACTAAATAAGTGGGTATTTTACATATTGTTGTAGACCTCGGCGCTGATGTCGTTGCCCCCGTAGAATATATCTTGCTAAACTTGGCTAGTATCCCCTTTCAATTTTAGGTACATTTTGTCAGTATCTGTTTAGTCACCTTTAAAACAATTGAAATGGGCAACTCTGATACTGATTGTATTTTCTTGCTCTCTCGGATTCCTAAAAAACCTTTTTTGTATCCGTTAAACACGAAATGAGTGGGTATTTTACATATTGGTGTAGACCTCGGTGTTGATGTCTTTGTCCCATAGAAAATATCTTGCTAAACTTGGCTAGCGCTCCCTTTCAATTTTAAGTACATTTTTAGACAGAAATTAAAGGTTCTAATGGCCTTTTCAAGTAGAAATTCAATGTTATACGCAACTGGACTTTGCCGTGATGAGACTTCATGGGATTTGAGTCGCATATGCTTGCATAGTATATTGTCATTTAAACTTGAAAACCTTTTAACTATATCCTTTAACGATTGACGTAATAATATCAGTAGTAACCTTGACCTTCAAAGATGATGTTGTCAAGTTGGATTTATAAAACCGTGTAAATATGAAAAAGAAATCATGAAGTAATAATTTTTGTTTGTTTTAGATCGTGCAAATTTCGGATATTTTAACCCTTTAATTTTTTCTCCTTCAGCACGTGAGCCAACGACCAAAGATGACACATATATTACTCACGATGGGTTTATTGAAATTAGGAGGACAAGTGGACTATGTCGGTATCACAGGATACCAGGACGCCCGCTGTGTCCTATTGAGAGAGAGATATTGGAGAAGGAGAAGGAGAAAAAGAAGAATGATGATGAAAAAGCGAAGAATGATAACAAGAAAGAGAATCCGAGCCCTTAGGCTCCCCCGCTAATTTACAATTCAAGATGAATTCTCCTTATGAAATTGTAAACTTGAATAAAATGGTTTAGTCATGGAAAAGAAGCGTTATTCTATTAAACCCCCTTTCAACTTAAGTTAGATCAAAAGAATGATATATAAAGGTATTGGTTTTGCTCAGATCAAAATCATTTAAAACGAAAAGGCATAATTGGAATCTAGCTCGTAACACTGTGCCTGATGATCCCAACTCTCCACGAAACTATGCCATCTTTCAACTGAAGCGGTAAGATCAATGAAACGTGCCTCTTCATCCTTGGCTATTGGTGAGTCACTCCATACATGGGATACTGATGTGGATGTTTTTAATTTCCCTAGTCGTATTTTCTTGGTTTGCTTGAAAAGTATGGGGGGACACCTGTAGGTAACTCCATGGAAATGTCCTGCATATGACATGGCGGCACATATGTGATCACAGATTGCCTGGTCATATTCAATGAGGTAATCAAGTTCACATCAACCTTGTTAGGTCCAGATCTGGCATGGGTCTTTGCTCGTTTCTGGTCTGGATATTCAGCATCAATTTCCTTGAATAAAAATTAATTTTCATTTTTTTCGCCAGGTAAGTGTCTCAAATAACTTATAGGCTTATAGGCTTAAACACGTAAAAAAAGGAAAGAATTCTAGTAGTCCTAGGTGTAGCTAAGCTATCAATATTTAAAATATGATATATATGAAAAATAACATAATTAAGCAGCGCCGTTCCCCCCTCTCCAAAACCACAGCTCACTCCCAACACATTAAATCACATACACTAAGTTATTAGATCAAATGGCTCCCACGATATGTACCTACAATTATAACCCAAGAAGACCTAATGGCTTTTACATTTCAGAATGGATTTAAAGGGAGGATCTCATCAGAAAAATTATACCCACATTTAGCTGTGTTGTCAATAATCACATTTCATAATGCGAGATAAAAGAAAAAAAATTGTACGCCTTTTAATTATGAATGTCACGATTTAAAAACTTATAGGCTTAAATTTCAATCTACAGAAACTCATATAAAAAAAAATAATTTTACTAGTCCAAGGAGGACACTAATCTATCAATATTTAAAATATGATGTGCATAAAAATAACACTATTTGACTATTACGTCCGTTTGACATTTATTTGGGATATTAATGGTGACATCGTTCCACCCTCCACAAAACCAAAGCTCAACCCACACATTAAAACAAATACACTAAGTTATTAGATCAAATTGGTCCCACGACGTGTACCTCCAATTATAACCTAAGAAGACCTAATGGCTTTTACATATCAGAATAGTTTTAAAGGGGGGAGGGGTTCATCAGAACAATTATGACCACATTTAGCTGTCTGTCAATAATCGCATCTCATAATGCAAGGTAAAATAAAAAATTGTAACGTCTTTTTCAATTATGAATCTATGAGATATTTTCACAAGCTAGTTAAGAACCCTTTTTTTAAGCCAAATACCCATATATCTGAACAGCTGTCATAAAACATGCGAATTTGCGTTGGATAATTGCACTAGTTCTCTGAAACCCAGTTGACAGACAATTTTAGTCTTAAAAATGACATATTTCAGCAATGTAGTTAAGAACCATTTTAGCTAAATAGCATATATCTGAACAGGTGTCACAATACATGCGAGTTTGCACTAGATAATTGCACCAGTTCACTAGGATCCTTTTGGAATCTTCCATTTGAAAACAAATAAATTTAGTAAATATAACAATCTGTTGAAGCTGTTTTTTCAAGCTGGTCTGGAAACACTAATTCAACCTTAATTTATACAGAAAAACATGATTTTATTACCTCTGAGCCAAAACTAGTATTTTTACAAAGAGACCACCTTTGAATACGCAATATGAAGATCTTTAGTTTTGGCTATTGAACCTAGAAAAAAACGTCTGGCAAGTATTGTACCCTCTATAGTAATAGAAGCCTGACCGTGGTAAGGCATATTATATTATCACCCGTGAAACCAGCATATAGGATACTCAATAAACCATTGTACACGCTATACCGAGGTCGGTTACTTAGGCTATTGACACATAGAAACCAGTTTGTTAAGCCATATACCGTTCGTAGTAATAGATGACTGCCCGTGGTAAGGCTTGTACCGGTGAAACTGTACACATAATCATGCCCCAGGCCTGTAGGGTTCGTATTGCGTACATGCTTACTACTCACACCTAAACAATCTTGACAACATGGTCGTATTATTTACTGTCCATGCACCTAAGTGAAGCTTGAAGCCAACAGGACAATATGAAGTGATGAAAGATAGGAACTTATGATTCTCCCAATTAGAATAAAGTTTTAAAATAATACAACCAGGTACCCTTGTGATGGTGTAGTGGAGATAACCGATCCTGTCGATCGGGAAATTTTAGGGTTCAATCCCGCACGCCGCAAGCGAAGTATGAAATCCAGAAAATAGCAATTAATTTTTCGTGTTACTTTTTTTTTTTTTTTTTTTTTTTAGGTATATATGTTTCATATGCAATTTTGCCTGCATCATAGAAACTAAAAACGATAAAACCCCTACTGAGGCAAATATGACGTATGTATGCTTTTCGATTGTATTCATAAAAATGGTGTCACTCATATGAATCTTTTTTCCAAAATCCAAAATTAAGGTTTGACCTATGTGCATGGGCGCCCTTCAGACCTATATAAATGGGCGGCTATAGGCTGAATTTAAGGGGGGGCTTACCTGGTCTAATCGGCCCTTCCATGACTGTATAGTTGAAATCTCAAGACAAAATATCATAAGAATCGTGATAGCGCTGCCTAAGTAAAGAGCGATGGGGGCCCAATATATTGTTTTGTTTTTTAAACCAGGGCACTTCTTATTGAAAGAAATGTCATAGGAACTTTAAAAAGAGTTAATGGAGGGCAACCAGTTATAGTTCATTTTTAAGTTATAGTGTTAGTTATAGTGCTTTTTAAGAGTCAAAGTGATCAGAAGGCAAATACCCCCACACTCACACGTTGCATTTTCCCGAAACGTATCTGATAGAAATTATAAGATGGTCATTTGTTGTGGTAGAAACTTCAAAAAGGGCTTGGTTGGTTGGTAATTGAGAGGGCTAGTGCTATTTTTAATGGTCAAAAGTGATTGGAGGGCAATCACCCGCCCTCCCACGCACATCATTTCCCCAAACACTTCCAGTCAAAATTTCGAGATAGTTCATTTTGTTTGACGTAGTTTAGAAGTCCCGAAATTATTCCTTTGAGGATGCCCCCCTTACAGTCCTCAGGGGAGAGATTGTAAGGTATACCCCGAGGGCATCTAAGGTTTTTATGAAAACGGTACTCGTATAAAATTCGGAGGGGGCTCATTGAATTGGAAATCGGAAGTTGAAGAGCCATTTTTAAGAGTAAAATTTATCGGAGGGCAGCTATACCCCAACCCCACGTCATATTTTTCCAAAATGCATCTGATAGAAATTTTAAGATAGCTATTTGTTAAAAAATTGTCCAATGATCTCATAACATGGTCTTTGGGATTGACACAACCCCCCAGAGTATGGGGGTAAGGGTATTAAGTTATGCCTCGGGGGGATGTAAAGGTTTTTAGGAAGAGGTGGTCTTGTGAACTTTAGAGGAGGCTCATTTGATTTGAAAGGCATAGTTCTAGTTCCATTTTTAGAGTCAAGCTTTATGGAGAGAAAATAGCCCCCCCCCATGCTGATATACTATTTTCCCCAAACACATTCGATCAAAATTGTGAGATAGTCATTTTGTAGCCAATAGTCCAAAAAGAATATAACAACGTCTTCAGTAAACAAATATAAGAAATATTTAGGCAGACGTTGAACTAAATCAAAACAAGCTATGAGCATTTGGACTTTCAAAAATGTGACAAATAAATATCTCAAGAACAACTTATATTACTAAGTTAGATCTTTAAGAGTAAGTTGTGGGGGATTTTGAACTAGTCAGAAGGCACTATGTGTACTTTTAGTGCTACAACTACAGTTACTGTAACTAGTGACACCAAGAGCATTAAGGTAAAACTTCTAGGAAGTGTCTAGGGGGCGTTCCAATTAAACGAAAAAACTGTAAACATGCAGGTTTTCAAAAAGGCATATAAGCAATATCATAGGCAGCACCACTCTATAATAGTTAGAAATATCCTTGAAACATTTAAAGAAGCTAATTCGATTCAAAATTAAAAGTTCTAGGGTCCTTTTTAAGAGTTAAAAGAGATTGGAGGGCAATCAGCCCGTCTCTCAAGCCTTATTTCCCAAACACATCTAGTCAAAATTTTGAGACAACTATTTTGTTCAGCATAGTGGAACTGTCCATCAACTATTTCTTTAGGGGTATTGGGTATGTCAAACCACCACAATTATGCCAAACTATAGATTCTTATAGAAAAAAAAAACTAAAAGATGTAATTTTTTTCTCATGAAAATAACTTTGTTAATAAAAAATGAACCGAAATTCATCTAAAAAAACTTTTCCACAAAACAACTTTTTCAAAGAAAAGTAAAGAGCTCCATTAAGCCAAAAATTGGGCAGAAATTAAGTCAAGTAATCATCCAAGCGCAAAACTACCACAAATCACTGTCAATAAATAAGCGAAATTCAAAATGAAAAGAAATTAGAATAAATAGCCGAGTCAAACTTAAAATGAGCAAAAACTAACATTAGTAGAGCTGAAACCCCCCTGCCTTCTCAAGACCAGAACATAATTTACGCTTTATTGAAAACGAAATATGTTTAAATGTTGTCACTTTTTTTTACTTAAATAAGTAAAAAACTGTTTTTTACTCGTTTTTGTTTACCCTTTTTTTATTTTCAGGAATAAATATCATTATACATATTGTAAATATTTTCTTTCTGCTGATAAAGGGTTTACTTTGATAAGCGCTTTGGTAACGTATCCGAATCATTCAGTTATGGGTTCTCGTGGAGGAGATAGAAGAGTCCCTTTCACTACAAACTATGTGTTTTATTATATTAAGTTTATGTGCAGTACTTTGAAATAGATGCAGCAATAAAACAAGGACTTGACTCGGACACGGCAAGAGAAGAACTAAAGAAACACGTAAAAACTCACTCCCATACTCCATGGTAAAACCAGCTTACTTAGAAACCCCATAAACCCATAAACCCTATAAGAAATGGTGGAGTTCAAACGTTCTGTTCCAAGGGTAAATAGTTATCCCACGAATTGGGGTACTCCTAACAATAAGCTTTCAGAATAGACTTTGTCACTTTCACACGATTCTCACATAACCCGTTAGACTGTGGGTTATAACTAGAGGAAAAATGGTGGTTTATTTTCAATTAATGACACAACTCAGAAATCAATTTCGATCGGAAAGACTGAGGAGAATCCGTGATCAATACCTCAAAAAGACCAAAATAAGATATAACTGACTCACAAAGGAATTTACACATTGTCTCAGCAATGATCCTCGGCACAGCCTTTAAAACGCAGAACTTTGAAAAATTGATCAACACCTACCAAAATATGTGAATTCCCTTCCTTTGTAGGTCCACCAAACGTACTTCCCATTGGGCCTGCAGAATCCAACGAAAAGATTCGAAATCTGTACCTTGGGTCTCCATTTTGACCTAAAGTTGGTTTTACTGTTCGATGGAGCTTGTTTTTACGCAGACACACGTTACAATTCTCACAAAATTCCCTGACTTTCAAATTCATTTTATCAAAAACGAAACTTCGACTAACTCGCTCTAATGTCTTCTCAGCTGACACATGTCCACCAATAAGTAAATAATCATGCGATAGCTTTATTGCGGAATCTACTAGGACGCTTGGCAAGACAATTCTAGATGTTCTAGGGTATTCTTTTTCATTGCCAACGCCTCCTACCGGATAGCAATAAAGAACATCATCCTTCATAAATAAATTGTCAAAATTCGAACCAACTACATAGGTAAGTCTCTCTCTCTCTCTTTGAACACATGACGTCATCTCTCTTCATACATGAAATATTCTCTTTGTCGCCCAAATTTGCATTACTCTCTTTCGGCAAATTTTCATCTCTCTCACTAGGCGCTACCTTCAGGATTTCTGAGGCTCGGTGATCCACCGCCTACCCCATTCCGTGCCAAGTCCAGGCCTTCCTGATCCAGGATCCCCTGAACTACACTCCTTCTAGGTTCCTCCTTATAACCTGGAAGCTGGTCCCTCGGTCGACTTATGTCCGCCACTTCACCAGTCCCAGCACCACATATCCCAACGTTAATGCCATTCAAAGAATTATCACCCCAATTCTTCGACTCAAGATACTCAATAACTCTCTTTGGCTCAGGCTCTCTTCTCTGAAACCGAGCTAACTCTGGTAATTCTAATCCGAGATAATCTATTTCAATCCCATGTAACAAAAATATTCACAATGAGGAGAATTTTCAAATACACCAGATACCAACTCCTCTTTCACTATCTGGCTTTCTAGTTTCCCTGATTCATACCTGTAGAGCCTGCTCCCTGAGACCTGTCCTGATCCCTGTATCGGCTAGGACAACCATAGGCTTTGTGTTCCTTACTCTCACATACAAAACAGTAGGCTCTATCTCTATACTGCACTTCCCTTGATTGTTTTGAGCAAAACTTAGCCAAATGTCCTCTTTTCTTACAGTTATTGCAGATAATATTTGGGCAATCTGTCTTTAGATGACTTGTACTATGATATATGTAGCACTCTCTGGTAGCGGGAATATTACTAACACTTCCCTGGGACATGTAACCAAATCCTTCGTTTCTACTATCTACACTATAACTTCTATCCTGACCTCTTCCTCTAACTCTGTATCCCCTACCAACTGACCTACCTCTTATTCCCTGACCTCGTTTTACGTCGTGCCAGCCTCGACGGAGTTCCTCATCTTGCCATGTCGTTCTCATGCCAAATTCTATGGCAGCCGATAAAAATTCATGTTTTTCTTCTAAAACTGCATTTTCTATGGATTCATAGCGCTTTGCAACCTTATACGCTTCTTTCAAAGTACTATACTCCTCCTCATGCTCTAATAGATACCTCTTTACATTCACCTTTGAGCCCTCAACAAAACAATGTAAAGCTATCCCTTCGGGAAAAACATCTAGAGTTCCGAATTCAAACCCGTAAGCTTTCGCTGCACTCTCAACTCTCATATAAAACTGATATACTATTTCATTAGCTGACTGCTTGAGCTCAGCTAATTCCTTTACTTTTTTATTCCAGCGGTTTTTCCCGGCAAATACGCCTCGGTCAATTCTCTTTCCAATTCCTTTAGACTTACAATATTCATGAAATCCCTGTCCTCAAAAAAATTCAACAACGGTCCCCTGACCCTCAACGGAATTGCATTGATCATTTGAATATCAGACCAATTGATCAAGGCTTTCACCCTTTTCAATTGGCTGAAAAATGGCTTAATAAACTTTGGATTATCTAAAACTGGAATATTTGCTAAGGGGTCCATAATAGGTCCAATTACACCCCGACCTTCACTGCCAACATGACTCTCATCTCTCAATAATCCATTTATTGCATCCTGCCCAGAAGTCCCTCGCTCATTATCGGTTTTTTATTTGGCCAAAAGGTTTCCAACATCCATTAAAAATTTTACAACTAGACCAAGCTCATAGTCTTCACTTTCAGAATCAAAATTTTCCGGGACATTAATGCCTTTACTTTTAACTTCCCTCAAAAATAAGTGAGCAATTGCTTTATTATACCCACAATCAGAAGGGTCAAGAATGAGTATTTGACTCATTTTATGCAAGCAAACCACGAGCAGAAAACGCTTAAAATCTGGTAGTTAATAATGTACAATAAATTCAAACTTTAAACTATGAATATCACTTCTAGCAAGGCTCCTATATTCGCGGTGCGAACTGAATGCGCGACTTAATGATACACTTTTATTTGATTTCCAGTAATTTATTCAGGTCAGTGTACTGATTTAGGCCATTAGTTTTTGGTAACGGTAAACGGCATAGTGGAGACCGGTGACAACAACAAACGGTAACGACGACAAATCGCAATAGCAACAAACGGCAACGATGACAATAGCAAATCCTTGTTGTAGATTGGAGAATAAATTGCTCGCTTCAGAAACAAAGTCACTTAAGCCAGATGGCTTTCGTTGGGAATGGGCCTCGCCGATGGCGGAAATGTCTCTTCTTCACTAGCACAAAAGTTGAAATAACTTCACAGACAGTGTAAGGGATACAGACACAGGTGCAAAGGTAAGGTGCGAAACTCACCAAATTTCAAGACCAATTGAAACTGGTGAAGATAAAGCTCAGGTACAGTCCACAAATCACTAGCTGTAAGTTCACTGGTAGCACTGCTGACGAATCCTCCCCCACGGAAAGCCGCTGCAACCACTTTGTAAACCTTTCTTTCTGCTCATAAAGGGTTTACTTTGATAAGAGCTTTGGTAACGTAGCCAAATCATTCAGTCATGGGTTCTCGTGGAGGAGGTAGAAGAGTCTCTTTCACTACAAACTATGTGTTTTATTGTATTAAGTTTATGTACAGTACTTTGAAATAGATGCAGGTAAACAAGCAATAAAACAAGGACTTGACTCGGACACGGCAAGAGAAGAACTAAAGAAACAGGTAGAAACTCACTCCCATCCTCCATGGTAAAACCAGCCCGCTTAAAAACCCCATAAACCCATCACATAAATTTCCTGCTCACGGCAGTCCCATACACTGCACTGGGTCTAGTCATCCCATAAACTATTCAACATTGTCAAGAATCTGCTGACCCAAATCCCCTTGAAAAAGACAACAAATAACACTCAAAGTTTACAATATATTAAACTGAATATCCTTGGCTATTTTCTTTTTTTCAGTAAAGTCTAAGCTATGTTTTATGTTCTCAAGCTATGTTCTCAAGCTATTTTGAGAAGGCATGGGGTTGTCAGACCTAGTAATGTTTATTTTTGCTCGTTTTTAGTTTAAATAGGCTATTTATTTTAATTTTTATTCGTTTCGAGTTTTATTTGGTTGTTGATAGTGACTGGTAATAGTTTTATGCTTGGAAGATTATTTGACTCTAATTCTTCTTCTTTTTGACTCAATACAGCTATCTACTTTTCTTTGAAAACTTATTCGGTTGAAAAAGTTTTTTTAATTAATACAAATATCATGACACCGTTATTCAGCCAGGGGGGGGGTGGTGCCCTCCCCTCCCTTGTCCCCCCTTAAGGGCGCCCATATCTACATAGATCGTTTCTTAGGGAAAAATATTTTGTTGGCATCAAAGATTGTGATTGCGCTGTTCTTATATCGTTATATATATATATATATATATATATATATATATATATATATATATATATATATATATATATATATATATATATATATATATATATATATATATATATATATATATATATATATATATATATATATATATAACAATATATATATATATATATATATATATATATATATATATATATATATATATATATATATATATATATATATATATATATATATATATATATATATATATATATATATATATATATATGCCTAAAGGAGAGGGGGCAGGAAGGGTTTGAGAGTGTTTTTTTTACTGAAACTCAAAAAAGTGCGTATTTAAACCAACCTTTTCTGGGCACCCTTTACAACCAATTTTGGGAATTGCAATTTTTTACCCATCTGCGAAAGCAATTCACAATATAACAAAAATTTTAGTGTTGGAAATATCTGATTGGCTTCTAATAGGACCTGGCCTGCTACTTTAAAGTGTATTTTTATTTCTACATTTCCCTCGAGACACCTTTGGCCTAAATTTTCATTGTCTCGGTAATTTCCCCCTTCTTTTCCCGTTATTTGACATGTGTATAGGTAGATAAATTTTTAGAGTTGGGTGCTCTAACTCCAAAAATAAGATGATTTTTGTCGAATACATCGGAGGTTTCTAACGACGGTTTCTAATGTCCAGACAGTACTTTGGCACTTTAGACCCCCTCCCCCCGACACTTTTTGAGCAGGTTTATTGATCCTAATATTTGTTGTTATTTTTTTGTTAATAGACGCCATTTATTGAATCTTGAGAGTCAGGAAGGTAAGAGCAGGGGCTTTTTATAGCCCCAAATTATCAACTTTCTCATGTCAGAACATTTTTTTTAACACCTTGCATCAATTTCTCTAACAGTATTGGGTCCACCCCCCCCCCCTCCCTGAATGTTAGGGATGCAGAGATTTAACTGTTAGACGTTCTTATAACAAATTCTATTCAATGATCTTCAAATTCTAAGGACATGAAAGTAAAAAACATTTTTTAACCCCTGGACCCAGCGTATGTCTATTCAAACCTCAAAACTGCAATTTTTGAGGTTATTCTTATGGTTGTTTCAGAATGAAGTTTTTGGTGTAGTATTTTCCAGTGTTGCCATGTTGAACCATGAAAACAAATTAGTAAAGATTTAGTGGTAATTTATCATAAATTAGCATAATAATAACAAATTAGTATAAATAAATAATAATTTATTCATTATAAATTCTTATAAAAAATTTAATATTTTAAAATTAAGAATTTATTATAAATTATCAACTAATATAAATTAGTAAAATAAATTAGTAAAAATTTGACTACGCTTTTCGTCCGTGAAAATTCAAACATTAACAATCTATTGATTTCCAAATACAACTAAGCCTTCAAAGGAAATCTGAAACTTCTTAAACTGTTTGGTGCCATCTTTTTTTGCAGTTTATTTTTTGTTGACCTCAGCTTTTTCTTCTTTAAATTGGGCGCTCGAAGCTATTAAAAATTATAAAAACGCATATAGATGTCTTTTTTCATAAGAATTAATTTCTGTTTTTTTCTAATTTAAGGCAAATATGGTTGCGTAAGTGCCCACATCAAATAATCAGGTTTTATTTACATTGTCCTTGGTGCTTTAAGTTCATCCCAGTTAGAGTTCGAGTTCAACCCATATGTATACCATAGGCAGCGCAATAGCGCTGCCTAAGTAAAGAACGATGTTGGCACAATGTATTTTTGGTTTCTTGGTTTTAGACCAAGAAACCAAGGGCACTTCGTATCGAAGGAGCTGTCGTAGAAACTTCGAAAAGAGCTCATTCGATTGGAAATTGAAAGGGCTAGTGCCCTTTTTGATAGTTAAAAGTTATTGGAGAGCAACTAGCCCTCCTCTCACACCCACCATTTCCAAAAACACATGCAATCAAAATTTTAAGATATCCATTTTGTTCGACCTAGTTGAAAGTTTTGGAAATTAGGTCTTTGAGGATAACAACCCCCTCAGAGCCCTCAGGGCAAGGGTTGAAATTTATGCCCTGGGGGCATATAAGGTTTTTTAAAGAAAGCGTTGTCTTGGAAACCTCAAAAGGGCTCATTTGATTGAAAATTGAAAGGGCTAGTGCCCTTTTTAATAGTTGAAAGTGATGGTGAACTCACCAGATGGTGAAGTTAATTAGGATAGTGTTGTGCATCCCAGTTTCAATTTGTAATTCGGAAAGATCGTTTTCAGGCCCTCGAAGGCTAAAAACATATCTTCGGTCAACCATAACCCAGTAAAGGCTTAATCACTAGCTGTTTTTTCAGTGCACAGGGAAGTCCTAGAAAGCGTAGACTTCACCGAACTAACAGACGAGTTCATCAAGCGACCTCAAGTTCGGATAAGTACGTTTTCACTGTCCCATTAGATGTAGCATGCGTTAGAACTTAGAAATGAAGGAACTCTTTGTATTCGACCGACCCGTAGCATTGGTGAGCACCAATTATTCACGGCTGAAAGTCGAGGGGAAATTTTGGCACTTTGGGACAGGTTCAGTCTAAACAGAAATATTTCACAAATTAACGACGATATTCTATTCATATAGTAATTTTAATATTATTCTAAAAGCATCTAGCTATTTTCAGAAGAAGGCCAAAGGAGCCGTTAATACAGAGTTAAAATTTTAAAGTTTTGCTTTTATTCTTGCTCGAGGACTCTCAATGTTGAACTTTGGATTTTTGTTCAGACACAAACAACATTTTTTCTTTACCTCAACTTCTATAAAAAAAAAAACTTCCTAAAACCTTCCTGAACTTCTAACCCGAAACTCTGTTGTGAATTTAAGAGACTTACGAGATAAAACAACATGTCAAAATACACGTCCCATCTGACCCACATCTTCCCTAAGGCAAACACAGCTTTTATGTTGCTTTGTTTTTGGTGCAAGGGCTGCCCCCCCTGGAGAAATGGAAACTCTACGCCTATGCTGGCAGGAGAGGATGGGGTTGATAGTCCTACTCTTATTTGTGATCATTACTGTCCGTTTCAAGTTTGACTCGAATAATTAGTTTAATTTATCTTCGTTTTATGATTCATCTATTCTTCCAAAGTGGTACCTTTGAACTATGTTAAATAAAATGGCTATCTCCAAATTTTTATAGAACTAGTTTTGGGGGAGGGGCCTGTAGGGAGGGGGGCTATTTGCCCTCCAATCTTTTTAGCCACTTCAAAAAGAGCACTGACAAATTTAATTCCCTTTCGAATGAGCTATTATACACCTATCTATGATGCACTGGTCACCCCTAGCCCTTCTACAAAAAAACAAGAAAAAAAGGGAGGGACTATAATTATCATACAAATGGTTTTGGACCATGCTGATTCCAATGGTGCACTTTTTGTTTCGATATGACACCATTTTCAAGGGGTTTCAGGCTCTTTTTCGAAATCACCATAAATTTCTTTTCGTAATAAACTTTTACTTCTAAGATTAACCGAAGCAACAAGTTACCATTGCTGATTCAGTGTCAGATGGCAATTTTTCTTCACTAGACAGTTTTTTGGAAAACATGTTTTTCAACTTTTGATTACTATGGGTTGTGGTTCGCTCGTTAGTAACGCAAGATCAAGCCATGCCTCCTTTTCTTGTTATGAAACCTATCTTTAAACAAATGGCAATTTGAACAATTTACGGTTTTCGCCCCAGGCGCTGTGGAGTCATATTTATTTATCTTTCAGCTGTTCTGAAACTAAATGGATATCTCTAAATTGTATCTGATATCACGGGGCTTACAGGGTTGCCGAGGATAAAATTAGGACGGAAGGGAGCAGGGTTGCCCCTCAATCCCTTCTGGCTTTTAAAATTGGCATTGAAACTTTTTAATGTCAAGCTCACTTTCAAGTTCTAATGACTACGCGTTCCGCGAAAGGTGTAGGGGAAAAATTACACGATTTGGCACATTACTCCTTACTAATCGAATACTGATACGCTGCATTTGAAACGCGAAAAGTGGAAATGAAGGAGCAAGTAAAAATAATCGTAGCTCTATCTTTATTTTGGAAAAAAAGTCATGCATAATTTGCTGGTATTACGAAAAGAACATCTCTTTATACATGATCCAAATTCTTATCAAGTATTTTCTGATTCCACATTTATTGGGTTCTATGAGTTTTACAATGAAGTATTACCTTACAATAAAACATAAATGCAATATAGCTCTGTGAACTTGGAAACATTAGCAATCTTTAATTAAAAGTAACTCAAGTCATAGCAAGCTAAAGCCTGAACATACTTGTTTTTAATTTCTCCCGCTTAATTTATTTTGTCTAACTTTCTTCTGCCTTATTTAATTTGCCACCTACTTCAAGGAGAACCTCAAGTCGCTTTCCTCTTTTTTCATATAGTTTACTTACTATTCTTTCCTTTTCAATCTTCGTCTTTCCCTTTTCAGCTATGTTTACTTTGCAAAAAGGCTTTTGTTTACACTGACTAAGAAAACGACTGAATATACTCGGTGTATAAGTACTGTTGAGGGACTACCTACAAAGGCAGGCAATATAGAACCAATCGATCAATCGTATCGACCCTCAGTGGCCTGCTGCTGAAGTTACTTCTTTACCTTGCCATTGCCTCTTAGGATAGGCCTAGCTTAGTTTGGGTACCCTATGTTTTCCTCCCTGGAGATTCCTGTCCCACATTTCTTTTTAGTGCAGTACTTCCAAAATCCAATGCATGATTGTTTTAATCACAAATTTAGCCCAATTTCTACGTGGAATGTCTTTCTTAGAGAAATTTTAATATTTTTTTTTATTCTGCGCTTAGACTTTAATATGATTGAAATGGAAAAAGCAACACACTTTTTTTCAGGTTTTTTTTTCGCTTTTCAGCTTGTCTAGCTGCCTGATTATTAAACTCTTTGACCAACCTCTTTTTTCAGTCAATTAAAAATGGAGAAACTGGGAAAACTTAAAATTTTGGTTAGTTTTTCGCTGTGAAACTTTCCTTTATATATTCTGTTGTTTACAAAGTCATTTCTTCCTTTCAAAAAGTTCGTGTGGTTTCAAATATATAAGTTTAGTCAAGTTTAGTCTTACCCATCAAAAGTTAAGCGCCTGAACAAAATTTGGCTGATTTTAGAAAAAAGGGTAAAAGACCCCTAAAAACTATAGAACCTTAATGAAAATCAAACCATCATATTCAGCACATCAGAGAACCCTACTGTAGAAGTTTCAAGCACCTATCCACAAAAATGTCGAATTTTGTATTTTTTGCCAGAAGAAAGATCATGGATGCGTGTTTATTTGTTTTTTTGTTTTTTTTTTCCCCAGGGTTGATCGTATCGACCCAGTGGTCCTAGAATATTGCGGGAGGGCTCATTGGAAAGGAAATTAAAACTTCTAGTGCCCTTTTTAAGTGACAAAAAAAATGGAGGGCAACTAGGCCGATCATCCGATCAAAATTTTGAGATAGCCGTTTTGTTCAGCATGGTCGAAAATATTATAACTATGTCTTTCAGGATGACTTAATCCCCCGAAGTACCCGGGGGGAGGGCTGAAAGCTATGACTTTACCCAATGTTAACATATAGTATTGGTTATTGGGAAGTATACAGGCGTTTTCAGGGGGGATTTTTTCTGGTGGGTGGGGGACTCGGGGGCGTTTTATGGGAGGATCTTTCCATGAAGGAAGTTTTCATGGGGGAAGGGACATTGCTATGAAGGGGACGTCGGATTTCCCAACATTATTTAAAAAAACGATCAGAAATTAAATTAAAAAAACAAGTTTTTCAACTGAAAGTAAAGAGCAACATCAAAAATAAAAAAGAAACAGAAGTTATTAAGTATATGATTGGGTTCGCCTCCTAGTCAATACCTCGCTCCTTAAGCCAAAGATTTTTTAGTAGTTTCATAAGAGCTATTTATTCTAATTAACGGTATTTGTGATTAAGGGGTCATTCCACCTAATATACGTATTAAAAATCTATGAATATAGAAGTTCGTTATGTTAGTTAATTCGTAAGTTACGTATATTTATCACTAATAAATACGTTCGTAAATAAAATTAAACAAGTTTCGAGAAAGCCATTTAACCAAATAAAAGTAAAATTAATATGCAAATTTTGTTTTAATTATTCATGTACGGTGAGCCAAAATAAAAACCTGCATCAATTCAAAAACGTTCAAAAATTAAATAAAAAAACAGGTTTTTTAACTGAAACTAAGGAACGACCGTTAAAACTTAAAACGAACAGAAATTATTCCGTATATGAAAGGGGCTGTCCCCTCCTCAACACCTCACTCTTTACGCTTAAGTTTGACTATCTAAAAATGTTTTTTTTCAAACAATAAAAAACTTTAGCGTAAAGAGTGAGGTGTTGAGGAGGGGACAGCCCCTTTCATATACGGAATAATTTCTGTTCGTTTTAAATTTTAACGTGGTTCCTTACTTTAGGTTAAAAAAAACCTGTTTTCTTATTTAATTCTTCCAAGACTGAAATAATTTCAGTGTAAACATTCCGAGTGGGTTTGATACCAAAGTAGTGGGTTTGAATCTTATCATGAGTCATGCGGTCTATCTACTTGGAAAATAAAATGCATTTTCTTTTTGTTGGAGATTTTGTTGTTGTTTGGAAAATAATAAATCCTAAAGACAAAATATGTTCATAAAAAAATGAGTAAGAATCGAGCCAAATTGTTCTCCTGCAGCACTAAGCCTGCAGAGCCTAAAAACTCAAATATAATGTCGGTTATGATGGTAATGCACACCAATATGTTGAACATAATACAAAATTAAAAACAACAAATTTTAGGTCCGTTAAAAATACTTGTGTTTGGTCTCAACCCTGAATTTATTTATCAAATTGACGATACTATGTATATTGTTGAAAATTGACACTCTAGTTCTAAATTTCTTGAAATTAAGTCAAACGTTTTTAAGTATACAATCCGAGCAGCACCTGTCACACCTGTCCAACAAATTCTTCCTTGATCCGTTGATCCGTGTTCATCATTGATTTTAAGGCCCGAAACATACTTAATGTTTTTACCGACCTTTTTTTTACAAATCGTTTTTTCACCCTTGCTTTTCTAGTGTGTACACACTGGGCGGTAGACATTCTACCGTCGCAATCTCAGTCGATAATAATGGATCTGATATCAAAGGCTGCACAATAGCGCTGCCTAAGTAAAGAACTATGTTGGCACAATGTATTATTAATTAATTAATTTGTTTTTGTTTGTTTTAGACCTGGGCACTCCGTATAGAAGAAGTTGTCGTAGAAACTTCGGAAAGAGCTAATTCAATTGGAAATTGAAAGTTCTAGAGTAGCAGTAGGCTAGTATGCACCACGACGGGCACAAGAATATACAGTGCAATTTGACGAGCACATTGCAAAGAGCAAGAAAAACCTCCCATATTATAGACCTATAAAGCGATCAAACAGGACAGTCACCTATTACTATGAACGATACATGGGTTACCAGACGGGTTTCAGTGCCAAAACTTGAGATCGTCACATTACGTATTCAAAACGTTATTGAGCCTTCTGTAAAAAAAAAATTGGTTTCAGTTGTATGGGTTAGATAATCAAATTTTTTCGTATGAATAATGTTTTTACTAAAGATACAGCCAAGCCGAGTCAAAAATTGTCAAACACTAATAACCTCTAGGCTGAAGGTACCTTGCATCTTGTCTAGAATTGATTGGCATATGATGTTAAATCACTTACCAAAAAAATAATTCTAATTGCAAAAAAAGGTATAGCATTTGCGAATTGATCTTACTTGATGATTGAATAATAGGGGGTGAGATTGATCTTAATTGGTGATTGGATTGTATGAAGGTGGTAAAAAAGGGTTAAACTGATTAGCAGTTAAGGTAAACCTGAAGGGGTTGTCAACTCATGGGGAATTTATTATAAATTAGGAATAGCATCAATCTATGGAAATGGTTGACGATGATAAAATGACCTTGTGAGCTGACCTAGCTTTACTTCTCCAATGTGTTCTGTATAATACACAAGTACTATTTGAACAGTGTTTTCATTATCAAATATGCTATAACATTTTAGTATACTAAAAAGTTGAAACTAATAGAGATGTAGATGGCAAGAAAAGAATTTTAATAATAAAATTCAGAACCATTCCTTAGAAATCTTTGGAAATCAAGTAGTAAGACGATTATGAGTATGAACCGTCAAGGATCGTAAGCAGCAATGACCCTAACCACCAAGGACCTCAACATCCAAAGGTCCCCTATCCCCAACCTCCAAGGGGCCCCCGCTCCCCAACCTCCCAGGGGCCTCCTCCCCCCAACTTTTTTCCCCCCCACGCCCATTTTTTTCTAATATTTTTTTGCAGTTTTTTTAAACTCTTTTATTATTCTTTTTTTTAACATGATATATTTTTTCAACTTTTTTTTACACCTCTTAGAATGACATGTAACATACTTAAAACATAAGAAAATCACATTCAATATTTTCCAAATTCAAAATGAGAATGATATAGAATTTTTAGTCTTGACTTTTACTATTAGAAAAATAATGTTTGTAGTAGCACTTTTTTTTGGACTGAATGTTTTTGAACTCTGAAATTATTTAACTTTTTTTACGTATCTTAGAATGACATGAAATTAGCATGCGGCTCTACCAATCGTACTCCAATGCTTGCTCATACACACGACGCGGTTTTCTCACTGGTACTTTATGGCGGGTTATCGACACTACCTAGTTCACTGCATGTATTAAATCAGTATTTTTTTTACGCACTGGAACGATAGACACACAAGTCATTCTTTAAAAAAGTGAAGATGGAGCATTTTAAGAAACTGTGTTCACATGATAGAGTTATTGTAGCATTGAATGCTGACAAGGAGAAGTATTTAAACTATGAAATAAGTACAAGTAGTAGCACAATCGGAAACGTATGTGTGCATTGTCATGACGGTAAGGAATTAAATTTCTTTGGAGTACCAAAAAATTCAACTCTTATGTTGGTGGATATGCGAGCTTGAGATCTCCAGAGATGATTGCACTCAAAGAGAATGTCAACATAATTTAATCGTTGATGATAGAGGACAACTCCTTACTACTGTTGCAGGTAACAGATTACCTACTGATACATCCTATCGTCAGATTTCAGGTATTAACATTCAACGGAAGGTCAAAAGAAGAAAGGCGTACTCTCCTACTAATATCATAAATCATATCTTGTCTACGTGCCGGAAGTGTTACCTGTGTAAAAATAATGTTGTAATAGACAGTAAAATTGCCGAAAAAATAAAAAGGCATTGGTAGAAAATATGACTATGGAATATAAAGATGAATCGATGAAAAAAAAAGTGCCAGCAAACGTTAGTACCATTGATCAAACAGTCAATGAACCAAATAATACCAAAGACGAAACGTATATTGAACATATCGGTAACACACCAGTAAAAATTGTGTATGACTCAAAATGGTATAATGATTATTCTACTGATTACGAGCTAAGAAAAGACAAGAGCTACAATATCAAGAGAGAACATGGTTAACTATTTAATGGAACAGATTCCAAATGTCCGAAGTTGATCATTGATATTAATAATGTATCATAATATATTTTTGTATTAATATTTTACATGGCATTATGTCATTAAAAATATATTATGCATTACATTGTTATGTGTTCATTATTTTTAGAGTATGCTAGCATATCAAACGTTTAGAATGTCTATTAAAACATCGGAGATGTAAGAAAAGGAATTTGCATACATCTATTGTCAGACACATGGGATAACATTGACAAAATCTAAATATCAGAGTGAATAAATTTTTTCTATCAACATCTTTGTCAGATGCATCGGATAAAATTGAGTAAATCTAATTATCAGATTGAATAAATTCTTTATCAACATACTTTCTCGGATACGTTGGATAACATTGTCAAACTCTATATATTAGAGTTGATAAATTCTTTATCAACTTCCCTTTGTCTGATACATCAGATAACATTCACAAAATCTGTGTATTAGAATGTATAAATTCCTTATCATCATCCTATTTCGGTTACGTCGGATAAAATTGAGAAAATCTAAGTATCAGAGTGAATAAATTCCTTATCAATGTCTTTCTGACAGATATGTGACCATATCTAAGCATCATAGTGAATAAATTCTTTTATCAACTTCTTTGTCGGATACATCAGATAACATTCACAAAATATAAGTATCAGAGTGAATAAATTCTTTAGCAACATGCTTTGTCAGATATGCTTCATAAAATTGAGAAAATCTAAGTATCAGAGTGAATAAATTCTTTATCAATGTCTTTTGACAGATACGTTTGATAAAACTGACATAATTTAAGTATCGAATTGAACAAATTCTTTATTAAAATTCTTTATCGATATCATTTGTCAGATACGTCAGATAACATTGACAAAATCTATGTATTAGAACGAATAAATTCCTTATAATCTTCCATGTCATTATGAAAAAATTGTAAGTAAGTAAGTAAAAAACTCTTTCTTGAATTCACCTCTTGGATACACAATTCAGAAATTTAATTCAGGAAATTATGAAAAAAAAACTGAACAGATTCTTTATTAAGATTCTTTATCGATTGAATTTCCTTCCTGGACAGACAATACAGCAATTTCACAAAATCTAAGTATCAGTGTGATTAAATTCTGGCAGATACGTTTGATAGCACTGACAAAATTTAAGAATCATACTGAATAAAATCTTTATCATCATCCTTTGTCAGATATGCTTGATCAAATTTACTAAATCTAGGTATCAGAGTTAATAAATTCTTTATCAATGTCTTTTGACAGATACGTTTGATAGCACAGACAAAATTCAAGTATCAAAGCGAACAAACTATTCATCAAAATTCGTTATCGATATCATTTGTTGGAAAATGTTGGATAACATTGACAAAATCTGTGTATTAGAATGAATAGATTCCTTATCATCATACTTTGCCGGTTACGTCGGATAAAATTGAGATATTCTGAGTATCAGAGTGAATAAAGTCGGATATGTCGGTTAACATTATCAAAACCTAAGTGTCAGAGTGATCAAATTCTGTATCAACATCTGTTTTTTTTATCAACATCATTTGTCAGATACAACGAATATAATTGACAAAATCTAAATATCAGAGTGAATAAATGCTTTATCAACATTCTTTGTCGGATATTTTGGATAAAATTGACAAAATATAAGTGTCAGAGTAAATAAAATTTTTTTTCAACATCTTTTTTCAAATACATCAAATATAATTGACAAAATATAAGTGTCAGAGTGAAAAAATGCTTTATCTGCATCCTTTGTTGAATTTGTCGCATAAAATTGACAAAATCTAAGTATTAGAGTAAATAAATCTTTTTTATAAACATCGTTTGTCAGATACATCGGATAAAATTGACAAAATATAAGTATCAGATTGAATAAATGCTTTATCTACATCATTTAACGGATATCTCGGATAAAATTGATGAAATCTAAGTATCAGAGTGAATAAATTCATTGTCAACATTCTTTATCGGATATGTTGAATAAAATTGACAAAATATAAGAATCAGAGTGATTAAATTCCATATCAACATCTCTTTCTCGGATACATGGGATAAAATTGACAAAATATAAGTATCAGAGTGAATAAATGCTTTATCAACATCATTTGTCAGATAAAATTGACAAAATCTAAGTATCAGAGTGATTAAATTCTATATCAACATCCTTTTCTTGGATACTTAGGATAAAATTGACGAAACCTAAGTGTTAGAGTGAATCATATTTTTTATCAACATCTTTTGCCAGATACATCGGATAAAATTGACAAAATATAAGTGTCAGAGTGAATAATTTTTTTTATCAACATCCTTTGTCAGATACATAGAATAAAATTGACAAAATCTAAATATCAGAGTGAATAAATGCTATAACAACATATTTTATCGGATATGTCGGATAAAATTGACAAAATCTAAGTATCAGAGCTATTAAATTCTATATCAACATCCTTTTCTCGGATATATAGGATAAAATTGACAAAATATAAGTGTTAGAGTGAATAATTTTTTTTTATCAACATACTCTCTCAGATACAACGGATAAAATTGACAAAATCTAAGTATCAGATTGAATAAATGTTTTATCAACATTATTTGTCAGATATGTCGGATAAAATTGACAAAACATCCTTTGTCGGGTATATCGGGTACAATTGACAAAATCAAAGGATCAGAGTCAATAAATTCTATATAAACATCCTTTTCTCGGATACATGGGATACAATTGACAAAATCTATGTGTCAGAGTGAATAATTTTTATACCAACATCTTTTGTCAGATATATCGAATATAATTGACAAAGTCTAAGTATCAGAGTGAATAAATGCTTTTTCAACATCCTTTGTCGGATATGTTGGATAAAATTGACAAAATCTAAGTGTCAGAGCGAATAAATTTTCTTATCAACATTTTTTGTCAGATACATCAAATTTAATGGTCAAAATCTAAGTATCAGAGTGAATAAATGCTTTATCAGCATCCTTTGTCGGATATTTCGGATAAAATTGACAAAATCTAAGTGTCAGATTAAATAAATGCTTTATCTACATCATTTGACAGATATCTCTGACAAAATTTATAAAATCTAAGTATCAGGTGAATATATTCTTTATCAACATCCTTTGTCGGATAAATCGAATAAAATTGACAAAATCTAAGTGTCAGAGTGAATAATTTTTTTATCAACATCTTTTGTCTGATACATTGGATGAAATTGACAAAATCTAAGTATCAGAGTGAACAAATTCATTTCAACGTCTTTATTGGATACATCAGATAACATTCATAAAATCCAAGTTTTATTCATTTTGACTTTATGCACCGTTACGTTGAATTTATGTTAGACCGATTATAGAGGGCAGCACAGCCGCTCAAACACACAGTCATAGGGAGAGAGATATGCAAAAAGTTGGGTTAATTTAGGTTCACTTAGAGTGGCGAGTCACTCTAAGTGAACCTAAATTAACCCAAATTTTTGCATATCTCTCTCACAATAACTGTGTGTCTGAGTGGGTATTCTGCCGTCTATAATCGGTCTAACCTAAATTCAACGTAACGGTGCATTAAGTCAAAATGAATAGAACTTGCATTTTATGAATGTTATCTGATGTATCCGATAAAGACTTTGAAATGAAATTGTTCTTTCTGATACTTAGATTCTGTCAATTTCATCCGAAGTATCTGACTAAAGATGTTGATAAAAAAATTTATTCACTCTGACACTTAGATTTTGTCAATTTTATCCTATATATTCCGAGAAAAGGATGCTGATATAGAATTTAATCACTCTACTACTTAGATTTTGTCAATTTTATACAATACATGTGGCAAAAGATGTTGATAAAAAAACATTATTCACTCTGACACTTAGATTATGTCAATTTTATTCGATGTATCTGACAAAAGATGATGATAAAAAATTTTATTCACTCTGACACTTAGATTTTGTCAAATGTATCCTATGTACCTGGGAAAAGCAGATTGATATAGAATTTAATCACTCTAATACTTAGATTTTTCGATTTTATCCGACATATCCGACAATGAATGTTAATGAAGCATTTATTCACTCTGATACTTAGATTTTATCAATTATATTCGATGTATCTGACAAAAGATGTTGGTAAAAAAAATATTCACTCTGATACATAGATTTTGTCAATTTTATCCCATGTATCCGAGAAAAGGATGTTTATATAGAATTTATTGACTCTGATCCTTTGATTTTGTCAATTTTACCTGACATACCCGACAAAGGATGTTTTGTCAATTTTATCCGACATATCTGACAAATAATGTTGATAAAACATTTATTCAATCTGATACTTAGATTTTGTCAATTTTATCCGTTGCATCTGAGAGAGTATGTTGATAAAAAAAAATTATTCACTCTGACACTTATATTTTGTCAATTTTATCCTATATATCCGAGAAAAGGATGTTGATATAGAATTTAATAGCTTTGATAATGAGATTTTGTCAATTTTATCCGACATATCCGATAAAAGATGTTGTTATAGCATTTATTCACTCTGATATTTAGATTTTGTCAATTTTATTCGATATATCTGACAAAGGATGTTGATAAAAAAAATTATTCACTCTGACACTTATATTTTGTCAATTTTATCCGATGTATCTGGCAAAACATGTTGACAAAAAAAATATTATTCACTCTAACACTTAGGTTTCGTCAATTTTATCCTATGTATCCGAGAAAAGGATGTTGATATAGAATTAAATAACTCTGATACTTAGATTTTGTCAATTTTATCCGACAAAGGATGTTGATAAAGCATTTATTCACTCTGATACTTAAATTTTGTCAATTTTATCCCATGTATCCGAGAAAGAGATGTTGATATAGAATTTAATCACTCTGATTCTTAGATTTTGTCAATTTTATTCAACATATCCGATAAAGAATGTTGACAATGAATTTATTCACTCTGATACTTAGATTTCATCAATTTTATCCGAGATATCCGTTAAATGATGTAGATAAAGCATTTATTTAATCCGATACTTAAATTTTGTCAATTTTATCCAATGTATCAGACAGAGGATGTTGATGAAAAAAATTTACTCACTTTAACACTTACAGTTTGTCAATTTTATCTGACATATCCGACAAAGGATGCTGATAAAGAATTTATTCACTCTGATACTTAGATTATTTCAATTATGTTTGATGTATCTGACAAAAAATGTGGATAAAAAAAATTTATTTGCTCTGACACTTAGATTATGTCAATTTTATCCAAAATATCCGACAAAGGATGTTGAAAAAGCATTAATTCACTCGGATATTTAGATTTTGTCAATTATATTCGTTGCATCTGACAAATGATGTTGATAAAAAAAACAGATGTTGATTCAGAATTTGATCACTCTGACACTTAGGTTTTGATAATGTTAACCGACATATCCGACTTTATTCACTCGGATACTCAAATGATGTTGATAAAAAAATGATGTTGATACAGAATTTGATCATTCTTACAATTAGGTTTTGATAATGTTAATTGACATATCCGACTTTATTCACTCTGATACTTAGAATTTCTCAATTTCATCCGACGTAACCGACAAAGGATGATGATAAGGAATTTATTCATTCTAATACACAGATTTTGTGAATGTTATCCATCATTTCCCAACAAATGATATCGATAAAGAATTTTGATGAATATTTTTTGTTCACATTGATACTTAAATTTTGTCATTGCTATCAGACGTATCTGTCAAAAGACATTGATAAAGAATTTACTAACTCAGATACATAGAAATAATCAATTTTATCATGCATATCTGAGAAAGGATGATGATAAAGAATTTATTTACTCTGATACTTAGATTTTGTGAATATTATCTGATGTAGCTGACAACGGAAGTTCATAAAGAATTTATTCACTATGATACTTAAATTTTGTCGGTGCTATCAAACGTATCTCCCAGAAGACACTGATAAAGAATTTATTCACTCTGATGCCTAGATTTTCTCAATTTTATCACTCATATCTGACAAAAGATAATGATAAAGAATTTATTCACTCTGACATTATCAAACGTATCTGTCAAATGATATTGATAAATCTGACAATAAATGTTGATATAGAATTTAATCACTCTGACACTTAGTTTTCATAATGTTAACCGACATAACCGTCAAAGGATGTTGATAAGAAAATTTATTCACTCTAACACTTAGATTTTGTCAATTTTGTCCTATGTATCCGAGAAATGGATGTTGATATAGAATTTAATCACTCTGATACTTAGATTTTTTTGAAATTGCTGTATTGTCTGTCCAGGAAGCGAATTCAATCGATAAAGAATGTTAAAAAAGAATTTGTTCAAATTTTTTTTCATAATTTCCTGAATTAAATTTCTGTATTGTGTATCCAAGAGGTGAATTCAAGAAAGAGTTTTTTACTGACTTACTTAAAAAAATTTTCATAATGACATATCCAACAACGGATGATGATAAAGAATTTATTCATTCTAATACATAGATTTTGTCAATGTTATCAGACGTATCTGACAAATGATATCGATAAAGAATTTTAATAAAGAATCTGTTCAATTCGATGCTAAAATTATGTCAGTGTCATCAAACGTATCTGTCAAAAGACACTGATAAAGAATTTATTCGCTCTGATTCTTAGATTTTCTCAATTTCATCAAGCATATCTGACAAAGCATGTTGATAAAGAATTTATTCTCTCTGATACTTAGATTTTATGAATGTTATCTGATGTATCCGACAAATAAGTTGGTATAGTTTTTATTCACTATAATACTTAGATATGGTCAGTGTTATCAAACATATTTGTCAAAAAGACATTGATAAAGAATTTATTCACTCTGATACTTAGATTTTCTCAATTTTATCCCACGTAACCGACAAGGGATGATAAGGAATTTATTCATTCTAATACACAGATTTTGTGACTGTTATCTGATGTATCAGACAAAGGAGAGTTGATAAAGCATACATCCACTCTAATACATAGATTTTGACAATCTTATCCAACGTACCCGAGAAAGGATGTTGATAAAGTATTTATTCAATCTGATGCTTAGATTTAGTCAATTTTATCCCATGTATCTGACAAAGATGTTGATAGAAAACATTTAATCACGCTGATACTTAGATTTTGTCAATGTTAACCCATGTGTCTGACAATAGATGATTGCAAATCCCTTTTCTTACATCCCCAATGTTTTAATAGACATTCTAAACGTTTGATATGCTAGCATACTTTAAAAATAATGAACACATAACAGTGTAATGCATAATATATTTTTAATGAAATAATGCTATGTAGAATATTAATACAAAAACATATTATGATACATTATTAATATCAATGATCAACTTTGGACATTTTAAATCTGTTCCATAAAATAGTTCACCATGTTCTCTCTTGACATTGTAGCTATTGTCTTCTCTTAGATCGTAATCAGTAGAATAATCAATATTCCATTTTCAGTCATACACAATTTTTACTGGTGTATTACTGACAGTTTTAATATACGTTTCGTCTTTGGTATTATTTGGTTCATTGACTGTTTGATCAATGGTAATAACGTTTGCTGGCACTTTGTTTTTCATCGATTCATCTTTATATTCCTTAGTGATATTTTCTACCAATGTCATTTTTATTTTTCGGGCAATTTCACCGTCTATTACAACATTATTTTTACACAGGTAACACTACCGGCACGTAGACAAGATATGGTTTATGATATTAGTAGAAGAGTAGGCCTTTTTTCATTTGACCTTCCGTTGAATGCTATTACCCCAAAGCTGACGATAGGATGTATCAGTAGGTAATGTGTTACCTGCAACAGTAGCAAGGAGTTGTCATCTATCATCAACGATTATTTTTATGTTGGCATTCTCTTTGAGTGCAATCATCTCTGGAGATCTCAATCTCGCATATCCACCAACATAAGAGTTGAATTTTTTGGTACTCCAAAGAAATTTAATTCCTTACTATGATGACAATGCACACATACGTTTTCGATAGTGCTACCACTGTACTATTTCATAGTTTAAATACTTCTCCTTGTCAGAATTCAATGCTACAATGATACTATCATGTGAACATACTTTCTTAAAATGCTCCATCTTCACTTTTGTAAAGATATGACTAATGTGTTTATCGTTCCACTGAGTAAAAAAATACTGATTTAATACATACAATAAACTAGGTAGTTTTTTTTTTAAAGAAAGTATGGGTTTATTCATCAACCAAAAATAACAAAACCCAGAAGCTAAGGTTGTAAAGGAGATCACTACCCCAACTAAGCCTAAAAAAACAAAAACACAAAAAAAAGAACAAAAAAATAATAATGAAAAAAAAACAATCACATAAAAAACAAAAATCAGCGACTCTACCACCCCTACTCTTTATTATCTCATCAATTCTCTATATTCCACATATTTAACCTTGTCCTTCTCAATCCATCAACCAAACACAAAAAAAAACCATTAGCAAACTAAAGGCAAAAGAGACCGGAGAACTGACTCACTCACCCCCATATACCCTATAACAATGTTCTTTTAACAGACTTCTAAATTCAGAAACATCCGTCACCTTCTTTATCTCTTCTGGCAGACTGTTCCAAGCACGAGGGCTAACATGGTGGATACAAAACATTGACCTAGTTGTCACAGGCTTGGGTAGTCTGAACTCATTCGAACGTCTTAAACTATTAGAATGAAAACTAGAAACAGGCAGAAAAAAAATCCTGAAAGCAAATTGGTAGCATTTTATTCTGATGTTTAAACATAAACAGAGCATTATAAAACTTAATCAATCCAAAGAGTGGAACAATATATAGTTCAGCATACTTTGCTCTAAATGAGAAACGCTTATCATCTCCAGTAAGTACTCTTACAGCTTTATTCTGTAATACTCTAATCTGCGATAAATGACCCACAAACGTTGAAGACCAAGCCAATATGCAATAAATCAAATACGGATGAATAAGGGAGAAATAAAGCATTCTGAGAACTGGTCTAGGGAAAGTACGCTTTAGCTTCCTTATAATTCCCAAATTTCGGGCAACTCTAGTTGCAATTTGATTAAGATGGTCTTTGAAACTCAAGCACTCATCTATCACTCCAAGAAACTTCACTGCTCTGATACGTTCTATAGCGTTCCCATCAAGTTCTAGTTTCTCTATCCAGGGATAGTTATTTACACTTCTCCCGTAAATCACAAATTGACTTTTCTTATGGTTTAATTTAAGTTTATTAACTCTCATCCATTTCTCTATTTGTTCCATTTCCTTTTTCAGAACTAGTAGAAGTTCTCTTTCTGTCCTCGCAGCAACTGTAAAATGTTTATCGTCAGCAAAACTAGGAATTATAATTCTGTTACCGTGATCCCCTTTATCCGAACTGTTTATATCTTCAATGCACCGGTAAAAATCATTTATATAAATCAAAAATAAAAGAGGTCCCAAAACTGACCCTTGAAGAACGCCAGCCTTGACTCTCGGCTGGCTAGAGGTCTCACTTTCGAACTGAACAATCTGCATACGTTCACTCAGGAATGATCTAACAAGTTCCAAAAATTTTCCACGGATACCACAATTATCTAACTTTTTTACTAAAATTTCATAATCTACACAATCAAATGCTTTCATTATGCCAAGGAAAACGGATGCCACTTTAAGACCACGATCTAAATGATCATTAACAAATGTCGTCAAGAAGATCACTGCTTGCTCAGTTGACATTCCTTTCCTAAATCCAAACTGAGTAGATCGAAAAAAGACCTAAATTCTAGAAAATTAACCATTCTAACATTTATTAGTCTCTCTATTATTCTAGAAATAACAGGAAGAAGCGAAATAGGCCTATAATTATCTAAATTCCCACTATCACCCCCTTTTAAAAGCGGTTTCACATTCGCAATCTTCAGACAATCGGGGAAAATACCTGACTTAAAACACTCATTTATTAGCATCACCAACTGACTAGAAACAATAGGATAAATAACACGGAAAGCTTTCACAGTCATGAGATCCGATCCTGCTGCACTGTTTTTCATATTTTTAACCACTTCACACAACTCACTTAATTTAACCGGCTTTAAATAAGCAGATACTTCGCTCTTATCAGGCAGGAATTGTGTAAAATCGCCATCCTCAGCCAGGACTGGGATACTGGATCCTACATTATGGCCCACCTTAGAGAAATGCTCACAAACTGAATTACAACTCACACTGTCCGTAAGCCCCGAGGGAGACCGACTAGGGTTTGTTACAGACTTTATAAGTTTCCAAGTCTTGCCTGGATTTCCCTCAGCTTCTTTAAACTTAAAAGCAAAATAATACACTTTAGCTTTCCGAAAGAGACAATTTAGCATGTTATTATATGCTTTATATACATCCCTAGTAGTTGTCCCTTTATTTTGGATCAATTCCTTATATAAATGGTTTCGCCTTCTCATACTTAAGAGTAGACTGTTAGTAATCCATGGTTTCTCTGCTGATTCATATCTGTAAACTCTTTTAGGTTTAACACATTTCTGAAGTAAACCTGTTAATGTCCCGTACCATTTTTCAAATTTCCGATTGATATGATATTCCTCTGCTAGAAAATTGAATTCAGTCTTATTAACTTCTAATTTAAAACGGGCAACAACGTCAGAATCAATAATAGGCCTTGAGATTACAACGATGTCCCTTATTCAACTGTAGGACTTGCGGTACTGTTATCATTACTCCAAAATGATCTGAAACACTATTAACCACAACAGCAGGTGACTTATATTCAGTATTTACAAATATGTTATCCAATATTGACGCAGAATTCTCAGTAATTCTTGTACAGATATTTATAGTAGGCTTCACCCCGTAGTTAAGCATCATATCCAGAAACTCCTTAACTCTCTGACTAGAATGTAGACTTTTCAAATCAATATTGAAGTCACCGCTCACAAAACAAGGCTTTCTTGTTCCACTCAACAGTTCCAGCTGCTCTTCCAACAGACTCAGAAATTCAACGAAGCTACTAAACGGAGGTCGATAAATAATAGCAAGAACACATTTAAAATTTTGCTTAGATACTTTCACAACCATCGACTCAAACACCATTTTCTTATGTTTAGTAAGGGAAGGCATCGGCAAGACATTAAGATCACTCTTGATATATGCCGCTAAACCTCCATGTTGGTGCAGTTCCCTGTTTTTTAAAACCAGTTGATAATTAGGAACATCTAATAGGGATGACGTATGAGACTTAAACCATGTCTCAGTCAGGGCCAAAATCTGTAAACTTTGAGTCTGCAGAACTTCCTCCAGGTACTGAAAAGAAGTACTAATACCTTGACAATTTAAGTGAAAAACCGAAAAATCACTCTGGTCATAATCATTATTCAAATCCTGAAGGAACCTATAACGGGCTTTCAAATATTCCTCACCAATACCATTACTATCAAATTCACGATGGAGTACCCAACCCCAAATATCTTCAATCCTAAGTGAATCATTCTGCAGCCCCTTCAACCTATTCCACTCAAAATTAACCATTATCAAAAATCATTTTGTGACGGATATGAGAAGGAAAAGGTTTTGTTAACTTACACTTATCATTTTCATCATTCGCTGAGTTGGTATCATCGCTTCCACACTTCGATCCTAAACAAAAAAAGAAACATAAATATCTTCATAAAACCCAAAAAGCACTGCTACTGTTTCCAGGCCTAGTATCACTGAAAGCCAAGACCAATCCATAAGAACTCCAAACAAAACCCGGTACGCTCCGCACCGCGCAATACATTATACACCATTATTACTTATTTCTCATTTAATTTTTTTATTTTTTTCCATCCACAAAATCTTTAAAAAAAAAAAAAAAAACGAGACAACATTACTTCATACCAATATGCTACCACAAAAAAAACAAAGAAGAAAAAAACGCAACAAAATAATAACTCAAATCTCCAATTAAACTAAAATAATTAATATAAATATGACAACCCGCTTAGCATTGCATAGGCACACCTCGAGGATTTATCAGCACTGACAATTCAGGAATCACGTCATTCACGGAGAAAGAAACACGCAGGCCATTTGGCCGATCAAAACAAAGGAGAGGTGGAACTGATTTTGTTACCCATGCCTGAATGCCACAATCAGCAAGCTTTGATCTGTTTTCAATAAGCCGTTTTCTAATATCTCTCCCTGCCGTCGGAGCATCATCACTAACATAAATATCTTTATGACCGCAAACAGTCTTTCCTTTAAGTTTTTCACTCTGTTTCAGAATCGTTATTTTTTCTTCTTTAGACCGAACAGTAACTTTAAAATATCTACGCTCTTTTTTTCACTTCTGTAACAGCAAATTCTGGGGTCTCCTTTACACCTAGTCCTTCTTCACAAACAGTTTTGAAAATCGCTTTAGCTTCCTCTTTATCATCGCAAGGTACATTATAAACCACTATATTTTTCTTATTCATTCTATACTCGCAATGCATTAACCGATTTTTCAAATGATTATTTTCTTCACGGAGAAACTCTGACTCAGATGTAACAATACTAATCTGTGATTTTACATTTATTATTTCATTCTCAGTAGCAGCCACATGGGTCTGAATCGTCGAAAATTGCTGCGATTGGCCAGATAGAGTTTCCTCAAGCGATTTGACCCGGGTTTCCAGAGATTTGAACTGGTCCGTGATACCGTCAAGCTTTTTTCCGTTGTCTTTCACTATAGTTAGAATTTTAGAAAAGCTTCGAGCCAGCGTCGAAATTGACAAAGTCTCTCCATCCTTAGGTGAAGATGCCGAATAATCATTTTGATCCTCTTCGAATGAGACTTCTTTACGGTTTCTTTTATTTTGCCCCATGAATAAGCAGCAATTAAAAAATGGACAAATAGTCTTACCTCAGCCGGCAACGATTGTTTATCCACGATGTTGTTAGCGTGCAGTGCTTTTAGTTGTTTGGAACGGCAAACACCTTTTCCAACGTCGGTAGTCAAAGGCTCTGTTTATAATGACTAAAATCCAATCCTCATTTACTCCATGCAATTCTTCAGTTCAAAGCAATAATCACACAACAAAAAATTTTCATTCATCAATTCAAAACATTAATCTCACAAGCTATTTCACTCTTCAGTCAAAACTACCGCACGACATGGAGCGCCCAAGGTGTTACTCGTTCGGGGAATGAATCATGACTGAAAATTGTGTCGTTAATAACCCTCCATAAAGTACCAGTGAGAAAGCCGCGTCGTGTTTATGAGCAAGCATGGAGTAAGATTGGTAGAGCCGCATGCATATTTCATGTCATTCTAAGATACGCAAAAAAAAGTTGAATAATTACAAAGTTCAAAAACATTTAGTCCAAAAAAAAGTGCTACTACAAACAATATTTTTCTAATAGTAAAAGTCACGACTAACATTTCTATATCATTCTCATTTTGAATTTGGAAAATATTAAATGTTATTTTTTATGTTTTAAGTATCCTACATGTCATTCTATGAGATGTAAAAAAAAGTTGAAAAAATATATCATGTTAAAAAAATAATAAAAAAAAGTTAAAAAAAACTTAAAAAAAAGTATTTAAAAAACGGGGGGAGGGGGGGGGCAAAAAGTTTCGGGGGGGGGGACCCCTTGGAGGTTGGGGATAGGGGCCTTTGGAGGTTAAGGTCCTTGATAGTTAGGGTCATTGCTGCTTACGATCCTTGGCGGTTCATACTCATAATTTACTCACTACTTGATTTCCAAGGTTTCTTAAGGATTGTTCTGAATTTCATTATTAAAATTCTTTTTTTGCCATCTACATCTCTATGAGTATATACTTTTTAGTATACTAGAATGTTATAACATATTTTATAATGACAGCACTGTTCAAATGGTACTAGTGTATTATACAGATAACATCGGAGAAGTAAAGCTAGGTCAACTCACAAGGTCATTTTATCATCGTCAACCATTTCCATAGATTGATGCTATTCTGAATTTATAACAAATTCCCTTTGAGTTGACAAACCCTTCGGGTTTACCTTAACTGCTAATCAGTTTAACCCTTTTTTACCACCTTCATACAATCCAATCACCAATTAAGATCAATCTCACCCCTATTATTCAATCATCAAGTAAGATCAATTCGCAAATGCTATACCCTTTTTCGCAATTAGAATTGATTTTTGGTAAATGATTTAACACCATATGCCAATCAATTCTAGACAAGATGCAAGGTACCTTCAGCCTAGAGGTTATTAATGTTTGACAATTTTTGACTCGGCTTGGCTGTATCTTTAGTAAAGGGTGAGCTATGGGTGAGCTGATATTAGTTATACATTTGAACCAAATTAAGAAGTATTATTTAAAGACTTTTAAGGCAATTATCCCTTTCTCACTGAGTTAAATTTATGAATACTGATAAATACCCTAAAAAGATTTTTCACCGCCCGCCTTATCCTTGTGCTTTAAAATATACTAGTATATGACAATGCACATGACCTTGGTGACTTATGGAGGATAAAACACACCCCCATGGCATCACTATATCTCCCCAAGAAATATTTCAGGTATTTCCTAATAAAAATTATGGTTCTAAACCCCGTGATTCAGGGTTTTTTGCAACCCAAGCCAATCATTATGCCCCACAAAACACTCCAAACTGCCATGGAATTTAATCCATGCGACACATCCCCCTCCCCATTGGTTACCTGATATTAGTTATATATTTAAACCATATTAAGAAGTATTATTGAAAGACCATTAACGAAAATATCCATTTCTTTGAGTATTATTAGATTTAACTCCCACTCTAGCAAAAAAATCATTTATCACCCCCCACCTTATCTTTAAGCTCTAGATTATACTAGTCAATGACAAAGCATACCACCTTAGTAAATTATGGATGATATTAAACATCCCCATGGCTTTGATACATCTCCCCCAAGAAATCTTTCAGGCATTTCTTAATAAAAATTATTGGTTCTCAATCCCATGATTCAAGTTTTTTGTAACCCAAGCCAATCATAATGCCACACAAAACACTCCACACTGCCTTGGCATTTCACCCATGTGACACAAGCCCCCCCCCCCACCCACCATGGATGAGCTGATATTAGTTATACATTTAAACCATATTAAGAAGTATTATTGAAAATTTTTAAAGGAAAATATCCCTTTTTCATTAAGATAAATCTATGAATATTGAAAAACTGTCCCAATAATAGGTTCCACCCTCGTAGTAGCATTGATGCACTGTGATAATGCTAATTCCGAATAAGGCATCTCAGCAGTATCCCAAGAACGACTGAGGGTATTATGTTCAAACTTTCGGGGCTGCTTCTGCTCTTAAAATTTAACCAAATCAAAATAGCGTATGTTTATCCAAGCTATCAAAGAAAGTAAACAGTTTTTTTTGCGAGTGGTATAAAGTTTTCCATTTCGGGTCAACTAGAGGAGGTATGAAACTAAATTAAACATTACTATTTGTGTCCAGATTTTTAAGAGGGTTTATGTTGTTAAAAATTGCTGAACATTTTTGTCTAGCATACAAATAGCAGGCCAAACTATAAATTCTTAAAAAAACGAAAAGATTTAAAGTATTTTCTTTTTCTCTGAAAGGACTATGTCAATATACAACAAACAGAAATTAATTTAAAAAACTTTCTCCACAAAATCAGTTTTTCAAAGAAAATTAAAGATCCCCATTAAAAAAAAAATGAGCAAAAATAAAATAAATAATTAAACAAGCGTGAAACAACCACAAATCAGCATCGATAAATAAATGAAACCCAAAACGGACAGAAATTACAATAAATAACCGAGTCAAACTCAAAACGAGTAGAAATTAGCGTAAATTGGGCTCAAAACCCTATGCCTTCCCAAGGCCAGAACATAATTTTCACTTTACTGAAAAAAATATAAATGTTTTTACTTTTATAACTTTAATAAATCAAACAATAGTAACATTTTGATTAATAAATATCAGTATATGTATATCAAACTGACAATGCACATTCATTTGTATTTTTTTCAGTAAAGTGCAAATTATGTTCCGGTCTTGGGAACGCATAGGGGTTTTGAGCCCAACTTATGTTAATTTCTGCTTGTTTTGAGTTTGACTCGGTTATTTATTGTAATTTCTGTTCGTTTTAGGTTTCATTTATTTATCAATGCTGATTTGTGGTAGTTTCACGCTTGGTAGATTATTTGATTTTATTTTTGCTCATTTTTTTTTGTTTAAGGGGCGACCATACTTGAAGCGATCTTCCTTATCTGTCCCATAGTAAACGTTTTGAGTTTGCCTGAGATTAATAGTTGAGGCAGTTAGGCGGTCTCCGTCTTTTCTAATAGAATAGAATCAGGTGAACATTTTGATTTAGGAAAAGGCTAATGCCGACACCTATTTTTCTTAAATCCCAAAAAAAACTCAAAAACCTATTTTGGGTTTGCCTGCAAGATCGCTGCAGTCAATATTGTCGTAATTGGTACTTAAAAATGCAGCGAAAAATATTCTATTGAAGCGGTTGCAGCATATTTTTATAAAAAGCACTTGCTGACTGCAGTCCCTTCGAATACTTTACATACCAACGTTTCAAATTGCTTATCACCCGACAAAGAGCCTAAAATACTTGGATCAAACGGATGTGGGCGCATAAATTATGCTGAGGGGGTTAACGCTTCCTTTTATTCAAAAGCGGTCAGTTGGACTTTGATTTAGTGAAGCTTTAGCTCTTGAAATGATTTATTTGGTGTGTATAATTTCAAAGCGTTAGCTTGAGAGTTGGACATTCGACAAATTGTGCGAATAAGTTGGATGTACTGGGAAAATGTAACTAATATTGAAAGCGTAAGGAACCCCTGGAAGTCGCCCTCTTCGAGTTTGTTTACTGAAGTCTGTGTGAAATCTGATACCTTTGTCTTTGAGCCTTTTTGCCGACCAGGAAAAGGGCTCGAATCGGCCAAAACGGCTTTGGAGTGGCTTCCCCCCTTAATGGAGTTCTTTACATTTCTTTTAAATCTTATTTTGTGGATTTTTTTTAACTAATCTCTTAAAAAGGAAACTAGAACAAAAAACAACAAATAGAAACACATCCGTCATCAGTCTTCTGGCAAAAACATACAATTCTTTGTGCAGCTAGGAGATCATAACCCCCACAATAACATTTTCTGATACACTGAATCTGAAGGTCTGATTTACTTTACATTTATTAATATTTTGGGGGGTGTTTCTTCCTTTTTCGAAAATCAGGCTTCTGTTTTCAAAATCCCTTTTTCTTCTGAGGCTTGAAGCCTTTGGTGGGTAGATATTAAACGCAATAAAATTTATATATTTGCAATCTGCATAAAAACCCGATTCTTATCAATTGTTATGAAAATTCCATTTTTGAGTTTCGGTTACAATTTAGCTGAGTCGCTACTTAATTACAGTTTAACGCTTTGAACTGTTTGATAAAACGTATTGGGCTAACGTCCTATTTGTAATTAATCCTGCAGCAAACTGGAATTTTTGAAGCACGACTCATGCTATTAAAGTGTAGTATTTCTGAGTCCAGTTAAAATGTGCACTATTTTAGAAAATTTCCTTTTTTGGGGAAGCTTTTGGTTCCTTTATGTGTATGTAAAGGACTGAAATACCCTTACGGTTGTCTCCTTTTCTTCAATATATATTTTCTTCAATATATGTTCCCACAAAAGGATTTTCGCTCATAATTAGAGAAAAATGAATTCAGAAAGCAATATATTTTCACTGTTAGTACTGTTAAGGTTAGGGTAGCATCTTAAGAAGTTTTCTACCTACAGAAACTCACAAAAAATGTCTTTAAAAAAAGCGATTGTAAAAGTTAAAAGATAATTTTTGTACATAAAATTCTGCGTGTTAATTTTGTGGACAAGAAAGCTCAACTTATTTCAAGGTAAAAATATATTTCCTTATTTTTTTAATTATCTTTTTATGCTCAAAATTCAATTAATGTTCCCCATTTCTGCTATAATTCGAATATTTAAATTGAACTAATGCTAAGAATATTCAATGGTCCTATAGTAAAATTTAAAATGATATTCAAGAAAATTCAAACTACAGTTGAAGTTCAAACCGTGTTGATTGATATAGCCTATTTATGGTGAAAATTATATTTTTTTTCTACTGAAAAGTACACAAATCTTAATAATTTCAATAATTTGTTGGAATTCAATAAGCATTTTTTTTTCTTCTACTTGATTGTTTTAGGTTCGTTACATTAAGGAACGACCTTTAGTCCCTAGTAACTGAAGTAATAAAAGGAATCATTATATACATGATTTTTTAATTATATTCCTTAAGAAATCATCATAAGTAAAAATTTCCCATTCCTGGAATTGAACTAGAGCCAACTGGGTAAGAGCCAGCTATCTTAACCACTAGACTATGTAGGATATATGAAAATATCTGATTAATTAAGTTCATGTTAAAAAACAAATTATAAACCTAGCAGAGCCTAGCAAAAATCACAATATTTGAAAAATATTTTATAGTAAAGGACGAACGCGAGTGGATAGTAAAGTAGATCCGGGATGCAGCAGTAGCTAGCAACCTAGTAAGAGACGATCACGTCCCTTAGTAAAAACTACAATAGCCCGGAAATCCTAAAAATAGAGTCAGATTAAAACAAAAAGTACACTATTAGAACCACCATGTTCGAAACCCCTATATAGGAAACTTGCCGTCTTTTGGCTTGAACAACAACGAAAATATATTGGCTTGAAAATCAAGAAAACTGGCTGCAACACGCAATATTCTGCATATACAGACTTTTTGTTTTCACTTTCTACATAAAGGATCGATATGGTTTAAAGTAAAAAATGAATAGAAAACCCATAAGGAGATTAAAAGTTAGTAATAACATAGTAAATAACGAACTCAAGCCCAAAGAAACTGAACCCTGTGGTTCATTCATATTATCTTCATTACTTTAGCTAGGATGTAAATAGAACGAAATTCTTTTTTAAATTTTTTATATTAAAGATCGAACTATAGCCCATACCCAGTGACCATATAATGTATCGGTATAATTAATTGTCTCGGACGTAAGTATATTAAAAGATAGTCATTACAAAAACAAACCATTGCATACAGCTGACTTAGTTAGCTGCCTGAATTTTTGAGGTTCGTCTTTAACTATTCCAAAGAAGAAAAAGCAGTAGGAATTTTCCTGTTTGTAATCCGTTACATTGGGGATCAATATAGTTTTATCCGGGTTTCAGCGGTAACTAGCAACCTAGAAAGAGATGATCAGGTCCAATACTATGAAATATAATAACACGAAACTCCTAAAAAGAGTCAGATTCAAATAGATGTAAAGATTGATATGTTTATTTTTTGGGCATTCTTGTTGATGAAAACCTATCTTTCAAACGTCACATTGAATTGATTAAAATAAAGATATACAGGAGTCTCTGTATTTTAAGGAGACTTAAACATACTTTTCCTGCATCAATTTTGAAAATCCTTTTTTATTACTTGATCCAATCTTACGTATCTTTCAGTCCAAAAGTATGGATGTCAACCTTTCCTTCACTGTCAAAACCAATTTGTTAGATCATGGTTGCAGCGCAGGTGCAACCTACTAAAGAGCGAACAACAGCCCATAGTAATCAAAAGTTGAAAAATGTGTTTAAAAAAAAACTGTCTGGTGAGAAAAATTTCCATTTGACAGTGAATCAGGAATAGTAACTATTGTTTCGGTTAATCTTAGAAAGAAAAGTTTATTGCGAAAAACAATTTATGGTGATTTCGAAAAAGAGCCTGAAACCCCTTGAAAATGTCGTCAAATCGAAATAAAAAGTGCATCATTAGAATCAGAAGGGTCCAAAATCTTTTGTAGGATAATTACAGTCCCCACCTTGAACACCAAGGAAAATGACTTTTTTGCATGGGTAGCACTGATCTGTCTCCCGTTTTTTTTTTTGTTTTTTTTCTAGCAGGGCTAGGGGGTGGCCAGAGTATCATAGAAAGGTGTGTAATAGCTCATTCTGAAGGGATTTAAATTTGCAAGTGCCATTTATAAGTGACCAAAAAGATTGGAGAGCAAATAGCCCCCTCCTCCCTACAGGCCACCTCCCCTCAACTACTCCTATAAAAATTTTGAGATAGCCATTTTGTTTAACATAGTTCAAAGGTCCAATATATATGGTTCTGATTATGATATGGCCCTCCATAGTCCCTGGGGAAGGGCCGTATGTGGTATCGGTCGTATCGATATCGCGCGTATCGATATCAAACGTATCGGTATCGTGCGTATTGGTATCGCATGTATCGTGTCGGGAATATTGCTACCCGTTGTTGTTTGTTTTAGTCATTTTCTAGGGTCATTTTTTTAAAGCATGTCCCGGCAACGTATGAAGGTTGCAGCGGCAGCTGCAACCTAGCAAAGAGCGAACCACAGCCCATAGTAACCAAAAGTTAAAAAACGCGTTTTGAAAAAAAACTGCCTAGTGAAAAATTCCCATCTGACACTGGCTCAGGAACGTTAACTATTATTTCGATTCGTCTTAAAAGTAAAATTTTATTGCGAAAAGAAATTTATGTTGATGTCGAAAAAAAAAGCCTGAAACCTCTGAAAAATAGCAACAGATCAAAATGAAAAGTGTACCATTGGAATCAACATGGTTAAAACCTTGTACAAGTTAGTTACAAGCCCCCTCCTTTAAAAACAAGAAAAAGCACATTTTTGCATTTGTAGCACTGATCAGTGTCCCGTTTTTTTTTGTTTTTTTTTCGACAGGCCTAGCGGGCTGTCAGAACATCATAGACAGATTCTTAATGGCTCATTCATAAACTGTTTCTCATATCTACGTGCTTTTTATAAATTCTTCCATCTGCAAGTGCCTTTTGGCACTAAAATGGCACTTTTTGTGCTATTTCTGAAAGGGTGGCCCTATCAGGCTACTAGAACATCGTTGGTAGATCTTTTACAGCTCATATAAAAGATATTGCACACACCTAAGTTTTTCATATAAATTCCACCATCATCAAGTTCAACTGGCACTAAAAACGGCACTTTTGCTGTCGTGTCTCAAGTAGAAAAGCTGCACTTTAAAAAAAATTGATTTCCATTGTTAGTACTAATAGTACTAACAATGGGAATTATCCCATTGTGAATTTTAGAAAGTAGCAGCAGTAACTGAAGTAGAGATGGCTTGGTTGGCCTTGTCATCCCCTGGGGTATAGTTATTACGCATGTTGACTGTGCTAAACTAAATGGCTATCTCAGACATTTTGATCGGATATTTTTGGAGGAAGGACAGCAAAAAAGTGCGTGGCAGGGGATTGGTTGTTCTCCAAGTGCTTTTTACTCTTAAAAGGACACTAGTACTTTCATTTTCCAGTCAAAGGAGTCCCCTCCGAAGTTTCTAAAACGATACCTTCAACAGGAAGTGGATTGGTGTAAAGCCAAAAAAAATATTACATAGAGCCGATTTCGCTCTTTACGTACGCAGCGCTATTGTTCTCTGCCTATTGTAAGCAACTTAGTGTTTTTAACATTTATTTTCAAACGCGTTCCTGCACCCTGAACTCTCAAATCCTCGAAAAAGTCATATATTTCACTGACATGTATATTTTGTCTTATCAAAAATGGTCGAACTATCTGCATAATCTAAGTTTAGAAAGTTTATGCCCGTGCTACATTTTAGTCACACTTGTCGATAAAATCAAAAGTACTTACGACTACAGCACCAATTAAGTTTGCCGTTCGTAATTTCTCGAGTTGAGCACTGTCCAACTTTCAAACATAAATTTCTTGACTGACCAATCAGAGTCAACGTTTAAGGCATAATTTTTGAAACTAGAAATGATGGAAACTTAGAACAGCGGTTTTTCTATCTGGGAGAGGAACTTGACATAAGTTAAGAAGACTTAGTATTAGTAGAGAACAGTTGGACACAAATTACTCATGGAGCAAACTCTTTAAACTAATTTCTTGCAATTGTAATTTTTTGCTTCTTAAATACAACTGTGACGCTAAAATCAAGAAAATTTCCATGTCATTCATGATATTTGGGTTTCTTTATCGATAGATGTGACATCCTACGTGGCACGGGCATTAATTTTCCCAGGTGTTATTAAGTTCTTCTATAGCATTTACCGCGTTCGTCAGGGCAACATCCATTAAAATAATTCACATAAGTGCGATGATTGAGAAGCATCCCTGCTTAATTCCAAGATTATCCGCCAAACGAACTACTAATCTTATTTTCTACCTTAGCCCCAAGCATGTTGTTCTTGTACATAGCACTAAGCACTTTAATGTACTTATCTGGTGTAACATACTGGGATAAGATCTTGACTTGGGATTTTCTATCATCTTAATTAATTGCCTGTCCAACATTTATCAAATAGTTTGAGGTAGCAAACTGTAAGTAAGGAGCGATGTGGCTCAATAGTAACCGGAACTCTAAAAAATGAAATTTTGATATCAATAGTTATATCAAAAGAATTGGATTGTTATGCGGATTCCATATATATAAGACTCATTACGTTTAATTTTACCCATCAAAGGCTACGAGCCGAGAAAACTTGCCTGCTTTTCAAAAAGGGGGAAACAACCCCTAAAGGCCAAGGAACATTAATGAAAATCAGATTAAGCGTATCCGAGAACCTTATTGTAAATGTTTCAAGCTCCCATATGCAAAAGTGTGGAATTTTGTATTTTTCCAAAAGAAAAATTACGGACGATTGTTTATTTATTTTTTCCCCTAGGGGTGATTGCATCGAACCCGTAGTCTTAGAATATGGGGAAGGGGCTCATTCGAGAGGAAATAAAAAGTTCTAGTGCCCTTTCCGCATGACCAAAGAGATTGGAGGGCAACTAGCTTCCTCCCACCCCCCTTTTTTCTGAAAGTCGTCCGAACAAAATTTGAGGCTGCCGTTTCGTTCAGCATAGTTGAGAGGCCCAATAATTATGCCTTGGAGATAGCATAACCCTACACAGCCCCATGAGAAATGTCTTTAAGTTATAAAATTTGCCCATTGTTTACGTATAGTATTTCAGTCATAGTCAGAACGTCGGGAAAAATTTGTACATTATTAGCATAATTTTCGTCACATTCTACTCTCGTATCGCTGGTTAACGCTACTTTGACAAAGTGAATGCAGAAGTGTTTTACTTCAAGCCCGTTATTACATGATTTTTACGGTGAGATAGTTCGCTTTAAATTGGAATTGTTTGGCAATAATTTGACTAAACGATATATCATTTTTACCCATCATTTTTTTTTTGCCTAAAATTAATTAACTCTTCGCTTTGCCAAAGTTCAGTAACAAAAATTGTAATTAAAGAGTATTTTCTAAGAAAAATTTCCAAAAATTAAATAATATAAAAACAAGCTTCGATGACATAAATGCTTACCAGAAAAATCTAGATTTGCAAATATACGGACTCAGCCTCCGGATAAAGAAAAATAAACTACTGGCTGTTTTCAACTAAAAGTAAGGATCAACATTAAAACTTAAACGAACATGAATTATTAAGTATACGAGGAGGAAACCCCTCCACAATACCTCGCTCTTCACGCTAATGTTATTTAGAATGTTCAAAAAGCTATCTTATTCTAAGTTAACGAACCTTGTGTTTTACTTGTGGTTCGTAAAGGATTGGAATACAAATTCATATTATAGCATAAAAAGCAAATTATTTAAGATAAGGTAGCCCTCACACCTCATCACTGAAAATTCTGAAGAGAAAATTCGCCTCCCGAAAAATTTATGTTTACTTCCCAATAACAAATGCTATGCATAAGCAATATGCTTTTCTTTTTTGAATTAAATGAAAAAAACAAGTTTTTTAACTGAAAGTAAGGAACGACACTAAAACTTAAAACGAACAGAAATTATTCCGTATATGAAAGGTGCTGTTCCCTCCTCAACGCCTCGCTCTTAACACTAAAATAATAAAAAAAATTAGCGTAAAGAGCTAGGTGTTGAGGATGGGACAGCCCTTTTCATGTATGGAATAATTTCTGGTCGTTGTAAGTTTTAATGTCGCTCCTTACTTTCAGTAAAAAAAACTTGTTTTATTTTTATTTAATTTCTGAACATTTTTCAACTAATGGCGGTTAGTAAAAAGGCCCCTAGTACTCACATACGAACACCATGCTGCCATCTATAATTTAGTCTAACGCCGACGGGACATAATTTATTCAAGGATTATCGATTCACGAAGGGGAGAGAATTTCTGAGACAGTGATTTACATAATCGAGGGGAATGTATTGATCTACGAAAGAGGAATTTATTTGTTGTTTCTAAGGGGAATTATTGATTCAAAAAAGGGGAATTAGAAATGACATCACTTGATTCCTAGAAATTATACGAGACTCTTAAGAGATAAATTAATATTCTATCTTTTAAATACGGCTTCTTTGATCTTTAGGTCACAGATATAAATTAATATTCTATCGAAACCATAATAGTGTAGCTAGGAGCATCTATGAGATGAAGAGATTAACGCGGGAAAGGGTTTCCTAGGAATTTCGAATGTGACAGTGCAGGGATGCCAAAACAAAAGGAATACGCAGAAATTGCGTTTAGGGATTATTTGGGCGAAACTGTTTTGAAACATTTTAGAAGATGATTCAGGCGAAACCGTTTGAGGCATTTTAGAAGATGATTTTAGAAGATGATTTGAGGGTGAAACTCTGTGGTCGTTATAATACACAAGTTTTATTTGATCAATGTTGTGAGGTCCCCTACCCCAACCCCAAAGGGTCCTCCTACCCCAACCTCAAAGGTTCCAACCCCCCCCCCAACCCCAATGGGCCCCAAAGGCCCCCCGGACCCCCTAATGCTCCCCAGGCCCCCAAAAGGCCCCCGGGTCCCCCAAAGAGCCCCCAGGGCCCTCCAACTTTTTTGCCCCCCATTTTTTAATACTTTTTAATTTGCGCATTTTGAGACAAAAAAGGACCCCATCCCCCAACTTTTGGCTCCCCCTCCCACAATTAGTGTTTTGTCGTGGTTTACCATGTCACAGTTACATTCTCTTGATTTTTCAAAGTTCATTTTGGATTTCTTTCGTTGAAATGCAAGAGTTGGAATATTTCAGTAGTGTTTTGTTGTGGTTTACCTTTTCACAGCTACATTGTCTTGATTTTTTTAACTTCATTTTGAATTTCATTCGTTGAAATGCAAAAGTTGCAATATTTCAGCAGTGTTTTGTTGTGGTTTACCATGTCACTGTTACAGTCCCTTGATTGTTCAAAGTTCATTTTGTATTTCATTCGTTGAAATGCAAGAGTTGGAATATTTCAGTTGTGTTTTGTCGTGGTTTACCTTGTCACTGTTACATTCTCATGATTTTCTCAAAGGTCATTTTTAATTTCTTTCGTTGAAATGCAAGAATTAGATCATTTCAGTAGTGTTTTGTCGTGGTTTACCTGGTCACAGTTACATTCTCTTCATTTTTCAAAGTTCTTTCTGGATTTCTTTCATTGAAATGCAAGAGTTGTAATATTTCAGTAGTGTTTGGTCGCGGTTTACCTTGTCATAGTTACATTCGCATGATTTTTCAATGTTCATTTTGAATTTCTTTTATTGAAATGCAAGAGTTTGAATATTTCAATAGTGTTTTGTCGTTCTTTATCTAGTCACAACTACATTTTCTTGATTTTCCAACTATCCTTTTTGATTTTATTAATTGAAGTGCAAGAGTTGGAATATTTTAGTTGTCTTTGGTTGTGGTTTGCCTTGTCACTGTTACATTCTAATTATTTTTAAAAGTTTATTTTGAATTTATCTCATTGAAATGCAAGAGTTGGAATATTTCAGTAGTGTTTTGTCGTGGTTTACCTTGTCACAGTTACATTCTCTTGATTTTTCATAGTTCATTTTGAATTTCTTTTTTTGAAATGAAAGAGTTGGAATATTTCAGTAGTGTTTTGTCGTGGTATACCTTGTCACAGTTACATTCTCTTGATTTTTCAAAGTTCATTTTTAATTTCTTTCATTGAAATGCAAGAGTTGGATTATTTCAGTAGTGTTTTGTCGTGGTTTACCCTGTCACAGTTACATTCTCTTGATTTTTCAAAGTTCATTTTTGATTTCTTTCGTTGAAATTCAAGAGTTGGAATATTTCTGTAGTGTTTTGTCATGGTTTACCTTGTCACACTTACATTCTCTTAATTTTTTAAAGTTCATTTTGAATTTCTATCGTTGAAATGCAAGAGTTGGATTGTTTCAGTAGTGTTTTCACATGGTTCACCATCTCAAAATTACATTTTCTTGATTTTTCAAAGTTCATTTTGAATTTCTTTCATTGAAATACAAGAGTTGGATTATTTCAGTAGTGTTTTGTCATGGTTTACCTTGTCACAGTTACATTGTCTTAATTTTTCAAAGTTCATTTTGAATTTCTTTCGTTAAAATGCAAGAGTGGGAAAATTTCAGTAGTGTTTTGTCGTGGTTTACCTTGTCACAGTTACATTCTCTTGATTTTTCATAGTTTATTTTGAATTTCTCTCATTGAAATACAAGAGTTGGATTATTTCAGTTGTGTTTTGTCGTGGTTTACCTTGTCACAGTTACATTCTCTTGATTTTTCAAAGTTCATTTTTGATTTTGGTCGTTGAAATGCGAGAGTTGGAATGTTTCAATAGTGTTTTGTCCTGGTTTACCTTTGTCACATTTACATTCTCTTGATTTTTCAAAGTCCGTTTTGAATTTCTTTTGTTGAAATGCAAGAGTTGGAATATTTCAGTAGTGTTTTATCGTGGTTTACCTTGTCACAGTTACATTCTCTTGATTTTTCAAAGTTCATTTTTAATTTCTTTCATTGAAATTCAAGAGTTGGATTATTTCAGTAGTGTTTTGTCGTGGTTTACCCTGTCACAGTTACATTCTCTTGATTTTTCAAAGTTCATTTTCGATTTCTTTAGTTGAAATTCAAGAGTTGGAATATTTCTGTAGTGTTTTGTCATGGTTTACCTTGTCACACTTACATTCTCTTAATTTTTTATAGTTCATTTTGAATTTCTAGAATTGAAATGCAAGAGTTGGAAATATTTCATTTCTGTTATGTTGTGGTTTATCTTTTCACAGTTATAGTTTTTTGATTTTACAAATTTTATTTTGAAAATCTTTCGTTGAAATGCATAAGTTGGAATGTTTCAATCGTGTTATGTCACGGTTTACCTTGTCACAGTTACGTTCTCTTGATTTTTCAAAGTTCATTTTGAATTTCTTTCATTGAAATGCAAGAGTTGGAATATTTCAGTAGTGTTTTGTCGTGGTTAACTTTGTCACAGTTACATTCTCTTGATTTTTCAAAGTTCATTTTGGATTTTTTTCGTTGAAATGCAAGAGTTGGAATATTTCAGTAGTGTTTTGTCATGGTTTACCTTGTCACAGTTACATTGTCTTAATTTTTCAAAGTTCATTTTGAATTTCTTTCGTTAAAATGCAAGAGTGGGAAAATTTCAGTAGTGTTTTGTCGTGGTTTACCTTGTCACAGTTACATTCTCTTGATTTTTCATAGTTTATTTTGAATCTCTTTCATTGAAATGCAAGAGTTGGATTATTTCAGTTGTGTTTTGTCGTGGTTTACCTTGTCACAGTTACATTCTCTTAATTTTTCAAAGTTCATTTTAAATTTCTTTCGTTAAAATGCAACAGTTGAAATGTTTCAGTTGTGTTTTGTCATGGTTTACCATGTCGCTGTTACATTCTCTTATTTTTCAAAGTTCATTTTGAATTTCTTTCATTGAAATGCAAGAGTTGGATTATTTCAGTAGTGTTTTGTCATGGTTTAACTTGTCACAGTTACATTTTCTTGATTTTTCAAAGTTCATTTTGAGTTTCTTTCATTGAAATGCAAGAGTTGGATTATTTCAGTAGTGTTTTGTCGTGGTTTACCCTGTCACAGTTACATTCTCTTGATTTTTCAAAGTTCATTTTTGATTTCTTTCGTTGAAATTCAAGAGTTGGAATATTTCAGTAGTGTTTTGTCGTGGTTTACCTTTTCACAATTACATTCTCTTATTTTCAAAGTTCATTTTGAATTTCTTGCGTTGAAATGCAAGAGTTGGAATATTTCAGTAGTGTTTTGTTGTGCTTTATCTTGTCACAGTTACATTCTTTTGATTTTTCAAAGTTCATTTTGAAAATCTTTCGTTGAAATGCAAGAGTTGGAATATTTCAGTCGTGTTTTGTTGTGATTTACCTTGTCACAGTTACATTCTCTTGATTTTTCAAAGTTCATTTTGAATTTCTTTCATTGAAATGCAAGAGTTGGATTATTTCAGTAGTGTTTTGTCGTGGTTAACTTTGTCACAGGTACATTCTCATGATTTTTCTAAGTTCATTTTGGATTTCTTTCTTTGAAATGCAAGAGTCGGAATATTTCAGTAGTGTTTTTTCATGATGTACCTTGTCACAGTTACATTGTCTTAATTTTTCAAAGTTCATTTTGAATTTCTTTCTTTTAAATGCAAGAGTGGGAATATTTCAGTAGTGTTTTGTCGTGGTTTACCTTGTCACAGTTACATTCTCTTGATTTTTCAAAGTTTATTTTGAATCTCTTTCATTGAAATACAAGAGTTGGATTATTTCAGTAGTGTTTTGTCGTGGTTTACCATGTCACAGTTACATTCTCTTGATTTTTCAAAGTTCATTTTGAATTTCTTTCGTTGAAATGCAAGAGTTGGAATGTTTCAGTTGTGTTTTGTCATGGTTTACCTTGTCACAGTTACATTCTCTTAATTTTTCAAAGTTCATTTTGAATTTCTTTCATTGAAATGCAAGAGTTGGAATATTTCAGTAGTGTTTTGTCATGGTTTAACTTGTCACAGTTACATTCTCTTGATTTTTCAAAGTTAATTTTGAGTTTCTTTCATTGAAATGCAAGAGTTGGGATATTTTAGTAGTGTTTTGTCATGGTTTACTTTGTCAGAGTTACATTCTCTTATTTTTTCAAAGTTCCTTTTGGATTTCTCTCGTTGAAATGAAAGAGTTGGAATATTTCAGTAGTGTTTTGTCGTGGTTTACCTTGTCACAGTTACATTCTCTTGATTTTTCAAAGTTCATTTTGGATTTCTTTCGTTGAAATGCAAGAGTTGGAATATTTCAGTAGTGTTTTTTTCGTGGTTTACCTTGTCACAGTTACATTCTCTTGATTGTTCAAAGTTCATTTTGAATTTCTTTCGTTGAAATGCAAGAGTTAGAATATTTCAGTAGTGTTATGTCATGGTTTACCTTGGCACACTTACATTCTCTTGATTTTTCAAAGTTCATTGTGGATTTCTTTCGTTGAAATGTGTTTTGTTGTGCTTTACCTTGTCACAGGTACATTCTCTTGATTTTTCAAAGTTCATTTTGAATTTCTTTAATTGAAATGCAAGAGTTGGATTATATCAGTAGTGTTGTGTCGTGGTTTACCATGTCAAAGTTACATTCTCTTGATTTTTCAAAGTTCATTTTCAATTTCTTTCGTTGAAATGCAAGAGTTGGAATATTTCAGTAGTGTTTTGTCATGGTTTACCTTGTCACACTTACATTCTCTTAATTTTTTAAAGTTCATTTTGAATTTCTATCGTTGAAATGAAAGATTTGGAATATTTCAGTAGTGTTTTGTCGTGGTTTACCTTGTCACAGTTACATTCTCTTGATTTTTCAAAGTGAATTTTGAATTTCTTTCATTGAAATGCAAGAGTTGGATTATTTCAGTAGTTTTTTGTCGTGGTTTACCTTGTCAGAGTTAGATTCTCTTGATTTTTCAAAGTTCATTGTGGATTTCTTTCGTTGAAATGCAAGAGTTGGAATATTTCAGTAGTGTTTTGTTGTGGTTTACCTTGTCACAGTTACATTCTCTTGATTTTTCAAAGTTCATTTTGAATTTCTTTCATTGAAATGCAAGAGTGGGATTATTTCAGTAGTGTTTTGTCGTGGTTTACCTTGTCACGGGTACATTCTCTTGATTTTTCAAAGTTAATTTTGGATTTTTCTCGTTGAAATGCAAGAGTTGGAATATTTCAGTAGTGTTTTGTCATGGTTTACCTTGTCACAGTTACATTGTCTTTATTTTTCAAAGTTCATTTTGAATTTCTTTCGTTGAAATGCAAGAGTTGGAATATTTCATTAGTGTTTTTTCGTGGTTTACCTTGTCACAGTTACATTCTCTTGATTTTAAAGTTCATTTTGAATTTCTTTCGTTGAAATGCAAGAGGTGGATTATTTCAGTAGTGTTTTGTCGTGGTTTACCATGTCACAGTTACATTCTCTTGATTGTTCAAAGTTCATTTTGAGTTTCTTTTGTTGAAATGCAAGAGTTGGAATATTTCAGTAGTGTTTTGTCATGGTTTCCCTTGTCACATTTACGTTCTCTTAATTTTTCAAAGTTCATTTTGAATTTCTTTAATTGAAATGCAAGAGTTGGAATATTTCAGTAGTGTTTTGTCATGGTTTAACTTGTCACAGTTACATTTTCTTGATTTTTCAAAGTTCATGTTGGATTTCTTTTGTTGAAATGCAACAGTTGGAATATTTCAGTAGTGTTTTGTCATTGTTTACCTTGTCACAGTTACATTCTCTTGATTTTTCAAAGTTCATTTTGGATTTCTTTTTCTGAAATGCAAGAGTTGGAATATTTCAGTAGTGTTTTGTCATGGTTTACCATGTCACAGTTACATTCTCTTGATTTTTCAAAGTTCATTTTGAATTTCTTTCGTGAAATGCAAGAGTTGGAATATTTCAGTAGTATTTTGTCGTGGTTTACCATGTCACAGTTACATTCTCTTAATTTTTCAGAGTTCATTTTGGATTTCTTTCGTTGAAATGCAAGAGTTGGAATATTTCAGTAGTGTTTTGTCGTGGTTTACCGTGTCACAGTTACATTCTCTTAATTTTTCAAAGTTCATTTTGGATTTCTTTCGTTGAAATGTGTTTTGTCGTGCTTTACCTTGTCACAGTTACATTTTCTTGTTTTTTCAAAGTTTATTTTTAATTTTTTTCTTTAAATGAAAGAGTTGGAATGTTTTAAAAGTTTTTTTTCGTTGTTTACCTTGTCACAGTTACATTCTCATGATTTTTAATATTTCATTTTGGATTTATTCCGTTGAAATGCTAGAGTAGGTATATTTCAGTTGTGTTTTGTCGTGGTATACCGTGTCACAGTTACATTATCTTGATTTTTCAAAGTTCATTTTGGATTTCTTTCGTTGAAATCCAAGAGTTGGAATATTTCAGTATTGTTTTGTCGTGGTTTACCTTGTCACAGTTACATTCTCTTTATTTTTCAAACTTCATTTTGGATTTCTTTCATTAAAAAGCAAGAGTTGGAATATTTCAGTAGTGTTTTTTCTTGGTTTACCATGTCACAGTTACATTCTCTTGATTTTTCAAAGTTCATTGTGGATTTCTATCATTTAAATGCAAGAGTTGGAATATTTCAGTAGTGTTTTGTTGTGCTTTACCTTGTCACAGTTACATTCTCTTGATTTTTCAAAGTTCATTTTGGATTTCTTTCGTTGAAATGCAAGAGTGGGAATATTTCAGTAGTGTTTTGTCGTGGTTGACCTTGTCACAGTTACATTCTCTTGATTTTTCAAAGTTCATTTTGAATTTCTTTCATTGAAATGCAAGAGTTGGAATATTTCAGTAGTGTTTTGTTGTGCTTTACCATGTCAAAGTTACATTCTCTTGATTTTTCAAAGTTCATTTTGTATTTATTTCGTTGAAATGCAAGAGTTGGAATATTTCAGTAGTGCTATGTCGTGGCTTACATTGTCACAGTTACATTCTCATGATTTTTCAAAATTCATTTTAGATTTCTTTCATTGAAATGCAAGAGTTGGAATATTTCAGTAGTGTTTTGTTGCGGTTTACCTTGTCACACTTACATTCTCTTGATTTTTCAAAGTTCATTTTGAATTTCTTTCATTGAAATGCAAGAGTTCGAATATTTCAGTAGTGTTTTGTCGTGGTTAACCTTGTCACAGTTACATTATCTTGATTTTTCAAAGTTCATTTTGGATTTCTTTCGTTGAAATGCAAGAGTTGGATTATTTCAGTAGTGTTTGTCGTTGTTTACCTTGTCACAGTTACATTCTCTTGATTTTTCAAAATTCATTTTGAATTTCTTTCATTGAAATGCAAGAGTTGGATTATTTAAGTAGTGTTTTGTCATGGTTTACCTTGTCACAGGTACTGTTTCTTGATTTTTCAAAGTTCATTTTTGATTTCTTTCGTTGAAATGCAAGAGTTGGAATATTTCAGTAGTGTTTTGTCGTGGTTTACCTTGTCACAGTTACATTGTCTTAATTTTTCGAAGTTCATTTTGAATTTCTTTCGTTGAAATGCAAGAGTTGGAATATTTCATTAGTGTTTTGTCGTGGTTTACCTTGTCACAGCTACACTATCTTTATTTTTAAAATTTAATTTTGAATTTCTTTCTTTGAAATGAAAGAGTTGGATTATTTCAATAGTGTTTTGTCGTGGTTTACCATTTCACAGTTACATTCTTTTAATTTTTCAAAGTTGATTTTGAATTTCTTTCGATGAAATGCAAGAGTTTGATTATTTCAGTTGTTTTTTTTCATGGTTTACCACCTAAAACTTACATTCTATTGATTTTTCAAAGTTCATTTTGGATTTATTTCATTTAAATGAAAGATATGGATTATTTAAGTAGTTTTTTTTCGTGGTTTACCTTGTCACAGATACATTTTCTTGATTTTTCAAAGTTCATTTTGAATTTCTTTCATTGAAATGCAAGAGTTCGAATATTTCAATAGTGTTTTGTCGTGGTTTACCTTGTCACAGTTACATTCTCTTGATTTTTCAAAGTTCATTTTGGATTTCTTTCGTTGAAATGCAAGAGTTGGATTATTTCAGTAGTGTTTGTCGTGGTTTAACTTGTCACAATTACATTCTCTTGATTTTTCAAAGTTCATTTTGTATTTCTTTCGTTGAAATGCAAGAGTTGGATTATTTCAGTAGTTTTCTGTCGTGGTTTAACTTTTCACAGGTACATTCTCCTGATTTTTCAAAGTTCATTTTTGATTTATTTCGTTGAAATGCAAGAGTTGGAATATTTCAGTAGTGTTTAGTCATGGTTTACCATGTCACAGTTACATTGTCTTAATTTTTCAAAGTTCATTTTGTATTTATTTATTTGAAATGCAAGAGTTGGAATATTTCAATAGTGTTTTATCATGGTTTACCTTGTCACAGTTACATTCTCTTGATTTTTAAAAGTTCAATTTTGGATTTCTTTCGTTGAAATGCAAGAGTTGGAATATTTCAATATGTGTTTTGTCGTGTTTTACCGTAACACAGTTCCATTCTCTTGATTTTTCAAAGTTAATTTTGGATTTCTTTCGTTGAAATGCAAGAGTTGGAATATTTCATTGTTTTGTCGTGGTTTCCCTTGTCACAGTTACATTCTCTTGATTTTTCAAAGTTCATTTTGGACTTATTTCATGAAATGTAAGAGTTGGAATATTTCAGTAGTGTTTTGTCGTGGTTTACCATGTCACAGTTACATTCTCTTGATTTTTCAAAGTTCATTTTGAATTTCTTTCATTGAAATGCAAGAGTTGGAATATTTCAGTAGTGTTTTGTTGTGCTTTACCTTGTCAAAGTTACATTCTCTCGATTTTTCAAAGTTCATTTTGGATTTCTTTCGTTGAAATGCAAGAGTTGGGATATTTCAGTAGTGTTTTGTCTTGGTTTACCTTGTCAAAGTTACACTCTCTTAATTTTTCAAAGTTCGTTTTGAATTCCTTTCATTGAAAAGAAAGAGTTGGATTATTTGAGTAGTTTGTGATTTTGGTTTTCCTTGTCACAAGTATATTCTCTTTATTTTTCAAAGTTCAATTTGAATTTATTTCGTTGAAATGAATGAGTTTGAATATTTAAGTAGTCTCTTGTCGTGGTTTACATTGTCACAGTTACATTCTCTTGATTTTTCAAAATTCATTTTAGATTTCTTTCATTGAAATGCAAGAGTTGGAATATTTCAGTAGTGTTTTGTTGTGGTTTACCTTGTCACACTTACATTTTCTTGATTTTTCAAAGTTCATTTTGAATTTCTTTCATTGAAATGCAAGAGTTCGAATATTTCAGTAGTGTTTTGTCGTGGTTAACCTTGTCACAGTTACATTCTCTTAATTTTTCAAAGTTCATTTTCGATTTCTTTCGTTGAAATGCAAGAGTTGGATTATTTCAGTAGTGTTTGTCGTTGTTTACCTTGTCACAGTTACATTCTCTTGATTTTTCAAAGTTCATTTTGAATTTCTTTCATTGAAATGCAAGAGTTGGATTATTTCAGTAGTGTTTTGTCGTGGTTTACCTTGTCACAGGTACTGTTTCTTGATTTTTCAAAGTTCATTTTTGATTTCTTTCGTTGAAATGCAAGAGTTGGAATATTTCAGTAGTGTTTTGTCATGGTTTACCTTGTCACAGTTACATTGTCTTAATTTTTCGAAGTTCATTTTGAATTTCTTTCGTTGAAATGCCAGAGTTGGAATATTTCATTAGTGTTTTGTCGTGGTTTACCTTGTCACAGCTACATTCTCTTGATTTTTAAAAGTTCATTTTGAATTTCTTTCGTTGAAATGCAAGAGTTGGAATATTTCAATAGTGTTTTGTCGTGGTTTACCATTTCACACTTACATTCTCTTGGTTTTTCAAAGTTCATTTTGAATTTCTTTCGTTGAAATGCGAGAGTTGGAATATTTCAGTAGTGTTTTGTCGTGGTTTACCTTGTCACACTTACATTCTCTTGATTTTTCAAAGTTCATTTTGGTTTTCTCTCATTGAAATGCAAGAGTTGGATTATTTCAGTAGTGTTTTGTAATGGTTTACCTTGTCACAGTTACATTTTCTTGATTTTTCAAAGTTCATTTTGAATTTCTTTCATTGAAATGCAAGAGTTCGAATATTTCAATAGTGTTTTGTCGTGGTTTACCTTGTCACAGTTACATTCTCTTGATTTTTCAAAGTTCATTTTGGATTTCTTTCGTTGAAATGCAAGAGTTGGATTATTTCAGTAGTGTTTGTCGTGGTTTACCTTGTAACAGTTACATTCGCTTGATTTTTAAAAGTTCATTTTGAATTTCTTTCATTGAAATGCAAGAGTTGGATTATTTCAGTAGTGTTTTGTCGTGGTTTACCTTGTCACAGTTACAGTCTCTTGATTTTTAAAAGTTCATTTTTGATTTCTTTCGTTGAAATGCAAGAGTTGGAATATTTCAGTAGTGTTTCGTCATGGTTTACCTTGTCACAGTTACATTGTCTTAATTTTTCAAAGTTCATTTTGAATTTATTTCGTTGAAATGCAAGAGTTGGAATATTTCAGTAGTGTTTTGTCGTGGTTTACCTTGTCACAGTAACATTCTCTTGATTTTTCAAAGTTCATTTTGGATTTCTTTCGTTGAAATGCAAGAGTTGGAATATTTCAGTAGTGTTTTGTCGTGTTTTAAATTGTCACAGTTACATTCTCTTAATTTTTCAAAGTTCATTGTGGATTTCTTTCATTGAAATGTGTTTTGTCGTGGTTTACCTTGTCACAGTTACATTTTCTTGATTTTTCAAAGTTCATTTTGAATTTCTTTCGTGAAATGCAAGAGTTGGAATATTTCAGAAGTTTTTTTTTGTGGTTTACTTTGTCACAGTTACATTCTCTTTATTTTTCAAAGTTCATTTTGGATTTATTCCGTTGAAATGCAAGAGTTGGAATATTTCAGTAGTGTTTTGTGGTGGTTTATCGTGTCACAGTTACATTCTCTTGATTTTTAAAAGTTTATTTTGGATTTCTTTCATTGAAAACCAAGATTTTGAATATTTCAGTATTGTTTTGTCGTGCTTTACCTTGTCAAAGTTACATTCTCTTGATTTTTCAAATTTCATTTTGTATTTCTTTCGTTGAAATGCAAGAGTTGGAATATTTCAGTAGTGTTTTGTCATGGTTTACCATGTCACAGTTACATTCTCTTGATTTTTCAAAGTTCATTTTGAATTTCATTCATTGAAATGCAAGAGTTGGAATATTTCTGTAGTGTTTTGTTGTGCTTTACCTTGTCACAGTTACATTCTCTCGAATTTTCAAAGTTCATTTTGGATTTCTTTCGTTGAAATGCAAGAGTGGGAATATTTCAGTAGTTGTTTTTTGTCATGGTTTACCATGTCACAGTTACATTATCTTGATTTTTCAAAGTTCATTTTGGATTTCTTTCATTGAAATGCAAGAGTTGGAATATTTCAGTAGTGTTTTGTCGTGGTTTACATTGTCACAGTTACATTCTCATGATTTTTCAAAGTTCATTTTGGATTTCTTTCATTGAAATGCAAGAGTTGGAATATTTCAGTAGTGTTTTGTTGCGGTTTACCTTGTCACACTTACATTCTCTTGATTTTTCAAAGTTCATTTTGAATTTCTTTCATTGAAATGCAAGAGTTGGAATATTTCAGTAGCGTTTTGTCGTGGTTTACCTTGTCACAGTTACATTCTCTTGATTTTTCAAAGTTAATTTTGTATTTCTTTCGTTGAAATGCAAGAGTTGGAATATTTCAGTAGTGTTTGTAGTGGTTTACCTTGTCACAGTTACATTCTCTTGATTTTTAAAAGTTCATTTTGAATTTCTTTCATTGAAATGCAAGAGTTGGATTATTTCAGTAGTGTTTTGTCATGATTTACCATGTCACAGTTACAGTTTCTTGATTTTTCAAAGTTAATTTTTGATTTCTTTCGTTGAAATGCAAGAGTTGGAATATTTCAGTAGTGTTTTGTCATGGTTTACCTTGTCACAGTTACATTGTCTTAATTTTTCGAAGTTCATTTTGAATTTCTTTCGTTGAAATGCAAGAGTTGGAATATTTCATTAGTGTTTTGTCGTGGTTTACCTTGTCACAGCTACATTCTCTTGATTTTTAAAAGTTCATTTTGAATTTCTTTCGTTGAAATGCAAGAGGTGGATTATTTCAGTAGTGTTTTGTCGTGGTTTACCTTGTCACAGTTACATTCTCTTGATTTTTCAAAGTTCATTTTGAATTTCTTTCGTTGAAATGAAAGAGTTAGATTATTTCAGTAGTGTTTCTTCATGGTTTACCTTGCCACAGTTACATTCTCTTAATTTTTCAAAGTTCATTTTGAATTTCTTACATTGAAATGCAAGAGTTGGAATTTTTCAGTAGTGTTTTGTCATGGTTTACCTTGTCACACTTACATTTTCTTGATTTTTCAAAGTTCATTTTGAATTTCTTTCATTGAAATGCAAGAGTTCGAATATTTCAGTAGTGTTTTGTCGTGGTTTACCTTGTCACAGTTACATTCTCTTGATTTTTCAAAGTTCATTTTGGATTTCTTTCGTTGAAATGCAAGAGTTGGATTATTTCAGTAGTGTTTGTCGTGGTTTACCATGTCACAGTTACATTCTCTTGATTTTTCAAAGTTCATTTTGGATTTCTTTCGTTGAAATGCAAGAGTTGGAATATTTCAGTAGTGTTTTGTCGTGGTTTACCTTGTCACAGATACATTCTCTTTATTTTTAATATTTCATTTTTAATTTCTTTCATTGAAATTAAAGAGTCGGAATATTTCAGTAGTGTTTTGTCGTGGTTTAACTTGTCACAGTTACATTTTCTTGATTTTTCAAAGTTCATTTTGAATTTCTTTCATTGAAATGCAAGAGTTGGAATATTTCAGTAGTGTTTTGTCATGGTTTACTTTGTCACAGTTACATTCTCTTCATTTTTCAAAGTTCATTTTGAATTTCTTTCGTTGAAATGCAAGAGTTGGAATATTTCATTAGTGTTTTGTTGTGGTTTACATTGTCACAGTTACATTCTCTTGATTTTTCAAAGTTCATTTTGAATTTCTTTCTTTTAAATGCAAGAGTTGGAATATTTCAGTAGTGTTTTGTCATGGTTTAACTTGTCACACTTACATTTTCTTGATTTTTCAAAGTTCATTTTGAATTTCTTTCATTGAAATGCAAGAGTTCGAATATTTCAATAGTGTTTTGTCGTGGTTTACCTTGTCACAGTTACATTCTCTTGATTTTTCAAAGTTCATTTTGTATTTATTTCTTTGAAATGCAAGAGTTGGATTATTTCAGTAGTGTTTGTCGTGGTTTAACTTGTCACAGTTACATTCTCTTGATTTTTCAAAGTTCATTTTGAATTTCTATCGTTGAAATGCAAGAGTTGGAATATTTCAGTAGTGTTTTGTCTTGGTTTAGCTTGTCACAGTTACATTCTCTTGGTTTTTCAAAGTTCATTTTGACTTTCTTTCATTTAAATGCAAGAGTTGGAATATTTCAGTAGTGTTTTGTCATGGTTTAACTTGTCACAGTTACATTTTCTTGATTTTTCAATGTTCATTTTGAATTTCTTTCATTGAAATGCAAGAGTTGGAATATTTCAGTAGTGTTTTGTCATGGTTTACTTTGTCACAGTTACATTCTCTTCATTTTTCAAAGTTCATTTTGTATTTCTTTCGTTGAAAAGCAAGAGTTGGAATATTTCAGTAGTGTTTTATCGGGTTTACCTTGTCACAGTTAAAGTATCATGATTTTTCTAAGGTAATTATGTATTTCTTTCGTTGAAATGCAAGAGTTGGAGTATTTCAGTAGTGTTTCGTCGTGGTGTACCTTGTCACAGTTACATTCTCTTGGTTTTTCAAAGTTCATTTTGAATTTTTTTCATTTAAATGCAAGAGTTGGAATATTTCAGTAGTGTTTTGTCATGGTTTAACTTGTCACAGTTACATTTTCTTGATTTTTCAATGTTCATTTTGAATTTCTTTCATTGAAATGCAAGAGTTGGAACATTTCAGTAGTGTTTTGTTATGGTTTACTTTGTCACAGTTACATTCTCTTGATTTTTCAAAGTTCATTTTGAATTTCTTTCGTTAAAATGCAAGAGTTGGAACATTTCAGTAGTGTTTTTTCGTGGTTTACCTTGTCACACTTACATTCTATTAATTTTTTAAAGTTCATTTTGAATTTCTAGCGTTGAAATGCAAGAGTTGGAATATTTCAGTAGTGTTTTGTCGTGGTTTACCTTGTCACAGTTACATTCTCTTGATTTTTCAAAGTTCATTTTGAATTACTTTCGTTGAAATGCAAGAGTTGAAATATTTCAGTAGTGTTTTTTCGTGGTTTACCTTGTCACAGTTACATTCTCTTGTTTTTCAAAGTTCATTTTTAATTTCTTTCATTGAAATGCAAGAGTTGGATTATTTCAGTAGTGTTTTTTCGTGGTTTACCTTGTCACACTTACATTCTATTAATTTTTTAAAGTTCATTTTGAATTTCTAGCGTTGAAATGAAAGAGTTGGAATATTTCAGTAGTGTCTTGTCGTGGTTTACCTTGTCACAGTTATATTCATTTGATTTTTCAATGTTCATTTTGGATGTTCTTCGTTGAAATGCAAAAGGTGGAATATTTCAGTACTGTCTTGTCGTGGTTTACCTTGACACACTTACATTTTATAGATTTTTCAAAGATCATTTTGGATTTCTTTCATTTAAATGCAAGAGTTGGAATATTTCGGTAGTGTTTTGTTGTGTTTTTCCATGTCACACTTACATTCTCTTGATTTTTCACCGTTCATTTTGGATTTCTTTCACTGAAATTCAAGAGTTGGATTATTTCAGTAGTGTTTTGTCTTTGTTTAGCTTGTCAGAGTTACATTAAATTGACTTTTCAAAGTTCATTTTGGAATTTCTTTCGTTGAAATGCAAGAGTTGGAATATTTCAGTAGTGTTTTGTCGTGGTTTACCTTGTCACACTTACATTCTCATGATTTTTCAAAGTTCATTTTGGATTTCTTTCGTTGAAATGCAAGAGTTGAAATATTTCAGTAGTGTTTTGTCGTGGTTTACCTTGTCACAGATACATTCTCATGATTTTTCAAAGTTCATTTTGGATTTCTTTCATTGAAATTCAAGAGTTGGAATATTTCAGTAGTGTTTTGTCGTGGTTTACCATGTCACAGTTACATTATCTTGATTTTTTAAAGTTCATTTTGAATTTCTTTCATTGAAATGTAGGAGTTGGAATATTTCAGTAGTGTTTTGTTGTGCTTTACCTTGTCACAGTGACATTCTCTTGATTTTTCAAAGTTTATTGTGGATTTCTTTCCTTGAAATGCAAGGGTTGGATTATTTCAGTAGTGTTTCATCGTGGTTTACCTTGTCGCAACTACATTCTCTAGATTTTTCGAAGTTCATTTTGGATTTCATTCATTGAAATGCAAGAGTTGGATTATTTCAGTAGTGTATTTTCGTGGTTTACCATGTCACAGCTACATTCTCTTAATTTTTCGAAGTTCATTTTGAATTTCTTTCGTTGAAATGCAAGAGTTAGAATATTTCAGTAGTGTTATGTCATGGTTTACCTTGGCACACTTACATTCTCTTGATTTTTCAAAGTTCATTGTGGATATCTTTCGTTGAAATGTGTTTTGTTGTGCTTTACCTTGTCACAGGTACATTCTCTTGATTTTTCAAAGTTCATTTTGAATTTCTTTAATTGAAATGCAAGAGTTGGATTATATCAGTAGTGTTGTGTCGTGGTTTACCATGTCAAAGGTAAATTCTCTTGATTTTTCAAAGTCCATTTTTAATTTCTATCATTGAAATGCCAGAGTTGGGATATTTCAGTAGTGTTTTGTCATGGTTTACCTTGTCACACTTACATTCTCGTAATTTTTTAAAGTTCATTTTGAATTTCTATCGTTGAAATGAAAGATTTGGAATATTTCAGTAGTGTTTTGTTGTGGTTTATTTTGTCACAGTTACATTCTCTCAATTTTTCAAATTTCATTTTGATTCTCTTTCCTTGAAATGAATGAGTTGTAATAATTCAGTAGTATTTTGTCGTGGTTTACCGTGTCACAGCTACATTATCTTTATTTTTCAAAGGTTATTTTGAATTTCATTCGTTGAAATGCAAGACTTGGAATATTTCAGTAGTGTTTTGTCATGGTTTACCTTGTCACAGTTACATTCTCTGGATTTTCAAAGTTCATTTTGATTTTTTTTCATTTAAATGCAAGAGTTGGAATATTTCAGTAGTGTTTTGTCATGGTTTAACTTGTCACAGTTACATTTTCTTGATTTTTCAAAGTTCATTTTGAATTTCTTTCATTGAAATGCAAGAGTTGGAATATTTCAGTAGTGTTTTGTCATGGTTTACATTGTCACAGTTACATTCTCTTAATTTTTCAAAGTTCATTTTGAATTTCTATCGTTGAAATGCAAGAGTTGGAATATTTCAGTAGTGTTTTTTCGTGGTTTACCTTGTCACAGTTACATTCTTCTTGTTTTTCAAAGTTCATTTTTAATTTCTTTCATTGAAATGCAAGAGTTGGGTTATTTCAGTAATGTTTTGTCGTGGTTTACCTTGTCACACTTACAACCTATTAATTTTTTAAAGTTCATTTTGAATTTCTATCGTTGAAATGCAAGAGTTGGAATATTTCAGTAGTGTTTTGCCGTGGTTTACCTTGTCACAGTTACATTCTCTTGATTTTTCAAAGTTCATTTTGAATTTTTTTCGTTGAAATGCAAGAGTTGGAATATTTCAGTAGTGTTTTGTCGTGGTTTAACTTGTCAAAGTTACACTCTATTGATTTTTCAAAGTTCATTTTGGATTTATTTCGTTGAAATGCAAGACTTGGAATATTTCAGTACTATTTTTTCGTGGTTTACATTGTCAAAGATACATTCTCTTGATTTTTCAAATTTCATTTTGGATTTCTTTCATTGAAATTCAAGATTTGGAATATTTCAGTAGTGTTTTGTCGTGGTTTACCATGTCACAGTTACATTATCTTAATTTTTCAAAGTTCATTTTGAATTTCTTTCATTGAAATGTAGGAGTTGGAATATTTCAGTAGTGTTTTGTTGTGCTTTACCTTGTCACAGTTACATTCTCTCGATTTTTCAAAGTTAATTTTGGATTTCTTTCGTTGAAATGCAAGAGTTGGAATATTTCAGTAGTGTTTTGTCGTGGTTTACCTTGTCACAGTTACATTCTCTTGATTTTTCAAAGTGCATTTTGAATTTCTTTCATTGAAATGCAAGAGTTGGATTATTTCAGTAGTGTTTTGTCGTGGTTTACCTTGTCAGAGTTACATTCTCTTGATTTTTCAAAGTTCATTTTGGATTTCTTTCGTTGAAATGCAAGAGTTGGAATATTTCAGTAGTGTTTTGTTGTGGTTTACCTTGTCACAGTTACATTCCCTTGATTTTTCAAAGTTCATTTTGAATTTCTTTCATTGAAATGCAAGAGTTCGATTAATTCAGTAGTGTTTTGTCGTGGTTTACTTTGTCACAGTTACATTCTCTTGATTTTTCAAAGTTCATTTTGAGTTTCTTTTGTTGAAATGCAAGAGTTGGAATATTTCAGTAGTGTTTTGTCATGGTTTCCCTTGTCACATTTACGTTCTCTTAATTTTTCAAAGTTCATTTTGAATTTCTTTAATTGAAATGCAAGAGTTGGAATATTTCAGTAGTGTTTTGTCATGGTTTAACTTGTCACAGTTACATTCAAGAGTTGGATTATTTCAGTAGTTTTTTGTCGTGGTTTACCTTGTCACAGGTACAGTCTCTTGATTTTTCAAAGTTCATTTTTGATTTCTTTCGTTGAAATGCACGAGTTTGACTATTTCAGTAGTGTTTCGTCATGGTTTACCTTGTCACAGTTAAATTGTCTTAATTTTTAAAAGTTGATATTGAATTTATTTCGTTGAAATGAAAGAGTTGGAATATTTCAGTAGTTTTTTGTCGTGGTTTAACTTGTCACTGTTACATTCTCTTGATTTTTCAAAGTTCATTTTGGATTTCTTACGTTGAAATGCAAGAGTTGGAATATTTAAGTAGTGTTTTGTCGTGGTTTACCGTGTCACAGTTACATTCTCTTAATTTTTCAAAGTTTATTGTGGATTTCTTTCGTTGAAATGTGTTTTGTCGTGGTTTACCTTGTCACAGTTACATTTTCTTGATTTTTCAAAGTTCATTTTGAATTTCTTTCTTGAAATGCAAGAGTTGGAATATTTCAGAAGTTTTTTTTTGTGGTTTACTTTGTCACAGTTACATTCTATTTATTTTTCAAATTTCATTTTGGATTTATTTCGTTGAAATGCAAGAGTTGGAATATTTCAGTAGTGTTTTGTCGTGGTTTACCGTGTAACAGTTATATTCTCTTTATTTTTAAAAGTTCATTTTGAATATCTTCTGTTGAAGTGCAAGATATGGAATATTTCAGTATTGTTTTATCGTCGTTTCCCTTGTCACAAATAAATTCTCTTGATTATTCAAAATTAATTTTGAATTTCTTTCGTTTAAAGGTAAGAGTTAGAATATTTCAGTAGTGTTTTTTCGTGGTTTACATTGTCACAGTTACATTCTCTTGATTTGTCAAAGTTCATTTTAGCATTTCTTTCGTTGAAATGCAAGAGTTGGAATATTTCAGTAGTGTTTTGTTGTGGTTTACCTTGTCACAGTTACATTCTCTCGATTTTTCAAAGTTCAGTTTGGATTTCTTTCGTTGAAATGCAAGAGTTGGAATATTTCAGTAGTGGTTTTTTGTCATGGTTTACCATGTCACAGTTACATTCTCTTGATTTTTCAAAGTTCATTTTGGATTTCTTTCGTTGAAATGCAAGAGTTGGAATACTTCAGTAGTTTTTTATGGTGATTTACCTTGTCGCAGTTACATTCTTTTAATTTTTCAAATTTCATTTTGAATTTCTTTCGTTGAAATGCAAGAGTTGGAATATTTCAGTAGTCTCTTGTCGTAGTTTACATTGTCACAGTTACATTCTCATGATTTTTCAAAGTTCATTTTAGATTTCTTTCATTGAAATGCAAGAGTTGGAATATTTCAGTAGTGTTTTGTTGCGGTTTACCTTGTCACACTTACATTCTCTTGATTTTTCAAAGTTCATTTTGAATTTCTTTCATTGAAATGCAAGAGTTCGAATATTTCAGTAGTGTTTTGTCGTGGTTTACCTTGTCACAGTTACATTCTCTTAATTTTTCAAAGTTCATTTTCGATTTCTTTCATTGAAATGCAAGAGTTGGATTATTTCTGTAGTGTTTGTCATGGTTTACCTTGTCACAGTTACATTCTCTTGATTTTTCAAAGTTCATTTTGAATTTCTTTCATTGAAATGCAAGAGTTGGATTATATCAGTAGTGTTTTGTCGTGGTTTACATTGTCACAGTTATTTTCTCTTGATTTTTCAAAGTTCATTTTTGATTTCTTTCGTTGAAATGCAAGAGTTGGAATATTTCAGTAGTGTTTTGTCATGGTTTACCTTGTCACAGTTACATTGTCTTAATTTTTCGAAGTTCATTTTGAATTTCTTTCGTTGAAATGCCAGAGTTGGAATATTTCATTAGTGTTTTGTCGTGGTTTACCTTGTCACAGATACATTCTCTTGATTTTTAAAAGTTCATTTTGAATTTCTTTCGTTGAAATGCAAGAGTTGGATTATTTCATTAGTGTTTTGTCGTGGTTTACCATTTCACAGTTACATTCTCTTGATTTTTCAAAGTTCATTTTGAATTTCTGTCGTTGAAATGCAAGAGTTAGAATATTTCAGTAGTGTTTTGTCATGGTTTACCTTGTCACAGTTACATTCTCTTGATTTTTCAAAGTTCATTTTTAATTTCTTACATTTAAATGCAAGAGTTGGAATATTTCAGTAGTGTTTTGTCATTGTTTAACTTATCACATTTACATTTTCTTGATTTTTCAAAGTTCATTTTGAATTTCTTTCATTGAAATGCAAGAGTTCGAATATTTCAATAGTGTTTTGTCGTGGTTTACCTTGTCACAGTTACATTCTCTTGATTTTTCAAAGTTCATTTTGGATTTCTTTCGTTGAAATGCAAGAGTTGGATTATTTCAGTAGTGTTTGTCGGGTTTACCTTGTCACAGTTACATTCTCTTGATTTTTCTAAGTTAATTTTGAATTTCTTTCGTTGAAATGCAAGAGTTGGAATATTTCAGTAGTGTTTTGTCGTGGTTTACATTGTCAAAGTTACATTCTCTTAGTTTTTAAAAGTTAATTTTGAATTTTTTTCTTTGAATTGCAAGGGTTTGAATAATTCAGTAGTGTTTTGTCGTGGTTTAAATTGTCACAGTTACATTATCTTGATTTTTCAAAGTTCATTTTGGATTTCTTTCATTGAAATGCAAGAGTTGGAATATTTCAGTAGTGTTTTGTCGTGGTTTACTTTGTCACAGTTACATTCTCTTGATTTTTCAAAGTTCATTTTGTATTTCTTTCGTTGAAATGAAAGAGTTGTAATATTTCAGTAGTGTTTTGTCATGGTTTACATTGTCACAGTTAAATTATCTTAATTTTTAAAAGTTAATTTTTAATTTCTTTAATTTAAATGAAAGAGTTGGATTATTTCAGTAGTGTTCTGTCATGGTTTAACTTGTCACACTTACATTTTCTTGATTTTTCAAAGTTCATTTTGAATTTCTTTCATTGAAATGCAAGAGTTCGAATATTTCAATAGTGTTTTGTCGTGGTTTACCTTGTCACAGTTACATTCTCTTGATTTTTCAAAGTTCATTTTGTATTTCTTTCGTTGAAATGCAAGAGTTGGATTATTTCAGTAGTGTTTGTCGTGGTTTACCTTGTCACAGTTACATTCTCTTGATTTTTCAAAGTTCATTTTGAATTTCTTTCGTTGAAATGCAAGAGTTGGAATATTTCAGTAGTGTTTTGTCATGGTTTACATTGTCACAGTTACATTCTCTTGATTTTTCAAAGTTCATTTTGAATTTATTTCATTTAAATGCAAGAGTTGGAATATTTCAGTAGTGTTTTGTCGTGGTTTAACTTGTCACAGTTACATTTTCTTGATTTTTCAATGTTCATTTTGAATTTCTTTCATTGAAATGCAAGAGTTGGAATATTTCAGTAGTGTTTTGTCATGGTTTACCTTGTCACAGTTACATTCTCTTCATTTTTCAAAGTTCATTTTGAATTTCTTTCCTTGAAAAGCAAGAGTTGGAATATTTCAGTAGCGTTTTGTCGGGTTTACCGTGTCACAGTTAAATTCTCATGATTTTTCTAAGGTAATTATGAATTTATTTCATTGAAATGAAAGAGTTGGAATATTTCACTAGTGTTTCTTCGTGGTGTACATTGTCACATTTACATTCTCTTAATTTTTCAAAGCTCATTTTGGATTTTTTTCATTTAAATGCAAGAGTTGGAATATTTCAGTAGTGTTTTGTCATGGTTTAACTTGTCACAGTTACATTTTCTTGATTTTTCAATGTTCATTTTGAATTTCTTTCATTGAAATGCAAGAGTTGGAATATTTCAGTAGTGTTTTGTTATGGTTTACCTTGTCACAGTTACATTCTCTTGATTTTTCAAAGTTCATTTTGGATTTCTTTCGTTGAAATGCAAGAGTTGGAATATTTCAGTAGTGTTTTTTCGTGGTTTACCTTGTCACACTTACATTCTATTAATTTTTTAAAGTTCATTTTGAATTTCTAGCGTTGAAATGCAAGAGTTGGAATATTTCAGTAGTGTTTTGTCGTGGTTTACCTTGTCACAGTTACATTCTCTTGATTTTCCAAAGTTCATTTTGAATTTCTTTCGTTGAAATGCAAGAGTTGGAATATTTCAGTAGTGTTTTTTCGTGGTTTACCTTGTCACAGTTACATTCTCTTGTTTTTCAAAGTTCATTTTTAATTTCTTTCATTGAAATGCAAGAGTTGGATTATTTCAGTAGTGTTTTTTCGTGGTTTACCTTGTCACACTTACATTCTATTAATTTTTTAAAGTTCATTTTGAATTTCTAGCGTTGAAATGCAAGAGTTTGAATATTTCAGTAGTGTTTTGTCGTGGATTACAGTGTAACACTTACATTCTCTTGATTTTCCAAAGTTCATTTTGAAATTTCTTTCGTTGAAATGTATGAGTTAGAATATATCAGTAGTGTTTTGTCGTGGTTTACCTTGTCATAGTTACATTCCCTTAATTTTTCAAAGTCCATTGAAGATTTCTTTCGTTGAAATGTAAGAGTTGGAATATTTCAGAAATCTTTTGTCGTGGTTTACCTTGTCACAGTTATATTCTCTTGATTTTTCAAAGTTCATTTTGAATTTCTTTCATTAAAATGCAAGAGTTGGATTATTTCAGTAGTGTTTTGTCTTTGTTTAGCTTGTCAGAGTTACATTAAATTGATTTTTCAAAGTTCATTTTGGAATTTCTTTCGTTGAAATGCAAGAGTTGGAATATTTCAGTAGTGTTTTGTAGTGGTTTACCTTGTCACAGTTACATTCTCTTGATTTTTCAAAGTTCATTTTGGATTTCTTTCATTAAAATACAAGACTTGGAATATTTCAGTAGTGTTTCGTCGTGGTTTACAGTGTCACAGTTACATTCTCATGATTTTTCAAAGTTCATTTTGGATTTCTTTAGTTGAAATGCAAGAGATGGAATATTTCAGTAGTGTATTGTCGTGGTTTACCATGTCACAGTTACATTATCTTGATTTTTTAAAGTTCATTTTGAATTTCTTTCATTGAAATGTAGGAGTTGGAATATTTCAGTAGTGTTTTGTTGTGCTTTACCTTGTCACAGTGACATTCTCTCGATTTTTCAAAGTTTATTGTGGATTTCTTTCCTTGAAATGCAAGGGTTGGAATATTTCAGTAGTGTTTCGTCGTGGTTTACCTTGTCGCAATTACATTCTCTAGATTTTTCAAAGTTCATTTTGGATTTCATTCATTGAAATTCAAGAGTTGGATTATTTCAGTAGTTTTTTTTTCTTGGTTTACCTTGTCACAGTTACATTCTCTTGATTTTTCAAAGTTCATTTTGAATTTCTTTCGTTGAAATGCAAGAGTTAGAATATTTCAGTAGTGTTATGTCATGGTTTACCTTGGCACACTTACATTCTCTTGATTTTTCAAAGTTCATTGTGGATTTCTTTCGTTGAAATGTGTTTTGTTGTGCTTTACCTTGTCACAGGTACATTCTCTTGATTTTTCAAAGTTCATTTTGAATTTCTTTAATTGAAATGCAAGAGTTGGATTATATCAGTAGTGTTGTGTCGTGGTTTACCATGTCATAGTTACATTCTCTTGATTCTTCAAAGTTCATTTTGAATTTCTTTCGTTGAAATGCAAGAGTTGGAATATTTCAGTAGTGTTTTGTCACGGTTTACCTTGTCACACTTACATTCTCTTAATTTTTTAAAGTTCATTTTGGATTTCTTTCGTTGAAATGCAAGAGTTGGAATATTTCAGTAGTGTTTTATCGTGGTTTACCTTGTCAGAGTTACATTCTCTTGATTTTTCAAAGTTCATTTTGAATTTCTTTCGTTGAAATGCAAGAGTTGTATTATTTCAGTAGTGTTTTGTCGTGGTTTACCGTTTCACAGTTACATTCTCTTGATTTTTCAAAGTTCATTTTGAATTTCTTTCGTTGAAATGCAAAAGTTGGAATATTTCAGTAGTGTTTTGTCATGGTTTACCTTGTCACAGTTACATTCTCTGGATTTTCAAAGTTCATTTTGACTTTTTTTCATTTAAATGCAAGAGTTGGAATATTTCAGTAGTGTTTTGTCATGGTTTAACTTGTCACAGTTACATTTTCTTGATTTTTCAATGTTCATTTTGAATTTCTTTCATTGAAATGCAAGAGTTGGAATATTTCAGTAGTGTTTTGTCATGGTTTACTTTGTCACAGTTACATTCTCTTAATTTTTCAAAGTTCATTTTGAATTTATTTCGTTGAAATGCAAGAGTTGGAATATTTCAGTAGTGTTTTGTCGTGGTTTAACTTGTCACAGTTACATTCTCTTGATTTTCAAAGTTCATTTTTAATTTCTTTCATTGAAATGCAAGAGTTGGGTTATTTCAGTAATGTTTTGTCGTGGTTTACCTTGTCACACTTACATTCTATTAATTTTTTAAAGTTCATTTTGAATTTCTAGCGTTGAAATGCAAGAGTTGGAATATTTCAATAGTGTTTTGTCGTGGTTTGCCTTGTCACTTTTACATTCTCTTGATTTTTCAAAGTTCATTTTGAATTTCTCTCGTTGAAATTCAAGAGTTGAAATATTTCAGTAGTGTTTTGTCGTGGTTTACCTTGTCACAGTTACATTCTCTTGATTTTTCAAAGTTCATTTTGGATTTCTTTCGTTGAAATGCAAGAGTTGGAATATTTCGGTAGTGTTTTGTCGTGGTTTACCTTGTCACAGATACATTCTCTTGATTTTTCAAAATTCATTTTGGATTTCTTTAATTGAAATTCAAGAGTTGGAATATTTCAGTAGTGTTTTGTCGTGGTTTACCATGTCACAGTTACATTATCTTAATTTTTCAAAGTTCATTTTGAATTTCTTTCATTGAAATGTAGGAGTTGGAATATTTCAGTAGTGTTTTGTTGTGCTTTACCTTGTCACAGTGACATTCTCTAGATTTTTCAAAGTTAATTTTGGATTTCTTTCGTTGAAATGCAAGAGTTGGAATATTTCAGTAGTGTTTTGTCGTGGTTTACCTTGTCACAGTTACATTCTCTTGATTTTTCAAAGTGCATTTTGAATTTCTTTCATTGAAATGCAAGAGTTGGAATATTTCGGTAGTGTTTTGTCGTGGTTTACCTTGTCAGAGTTACATTCTCTTGATTTTTCAAAGTTCATTTTGGATTTCTTTCGTTGAAATGCAAGAGTTGGAATATTTCAGTAGTGTTTTGTTGTGGTTTACATTGTCACAGTTACATTCCCTTGATTTTTCAAAGTTCATTTTGAATTTCTTTCATTGAAATGCAAGAGTTCGATTAATTCAGTAGTGTTTTGTCGTGGTTTACTTTGTCACAGTTACATTCTCTTGATTTTTCAAAGTTCATTTTGAGTTTCTTTTGTTGAAATGCAAGAGTTGGAATATTTCATTAGTGTTTTGTCATGGTTTCCCTTGTCACATTTACGTTCTCTTAATTTTTCAAAGTTCATTTTGAATTTCTTTAATTGAAATGCAAGAGTTGGAATATTTCAGTAGTGTTTTGTCATGGTTTAACTTGTCACAGTTACATTTTCTTGATTTTTCAAAGTTCATGTTGGATTTCTTTTGTTGAAATGCAAGAGTTGGAATATTTCAGTTGTGTTTTGTCATGGTTAACCGTGTCCCACTTACGTTCTCTTTATTTTTCAAATTTCATTTTTGATTTTTTTCGTCGAAATGCAAGATTTGGAATATTTCAGTAGTGTTTTGTCGTGATTTAAAGTGTCACAGTTACATTCTATTGATTTTTCAAAGTTTATTGTGAATTTCTTTCGTTGAAATGTGTTTTGTCGTGGTTTACCTTGTCACAGTTACATTTTCTTGATTTTTCAAAGTTCATTTTGAATTTTTTTCGTGAAATGCAAGAGTTGGAATATTTCAGTAGTTTTTTTTCGTGGTTTACTTTGTCACAGTTACATTATCTTGCTTTTTCAAATTTCATTTTGTATTTCTTTCGTTGAAATGCAAGAGTTGGAAAATTTCAGTAGTGTTTTGTCGTGGTTTATCGTGTCACAGTTACATTCTCTTAATTTTTCAAAGTTCATTTTGGATTTCTTTCTTTGAAATCCAAGAGTTGGATTATTTCTGTATTGTTTTTTCATGATTTACCATGACACAGTTACATTCTCTTTATTTTTCAAAATTCATTTTGAATTTCTTTCATAGAAATGTAAGAGTTGGAATATTTCAGTAGTGTTTTCTGGTGGTTTACCATGTCACAGTTAAATTCTCATGATCTTCAAAGTTCATTGTGCATTTCTTTCATTGAAATGCAAGAGTTGGAATATTTAAGTAGTGATTTGTTGTGGTTTACCTTGTCACAGTTACATTCCCTCGATTTTTCAAAGTTCATTTTGGATTTCTTTCGTTGAAATGCAAGAGTGGGAATATTTCGGTGGTGTTTTGTCCTGGTTTACCATGTCACAGTTACATTCTCTTGATTTTTCAAAGTTCATTTTGGATTTCTTTCATTGAAATGCAAGAGTTGGAATATTTCAGTAGTGTTTTGTAGTGGTTTACCATGTCACAGTTACATTCTCTTGATTTTTCAAAATTCATTTTAGATTTCTTTCATTGAAATGCAAGAGTTGGAATATTTAAGTAGTGTTTTGTTGTGGTTTACCTTGTCACACTTACATTTTCTTGATTTTTCAAAGTTAACCTTGTCACAGTTACATTCTCTTGATTTTTCAAAGTTCATATTGAATTTCTTTCGTTGAAATGCAAGAGTTGTAATATTTCAGTAGTGTTTTTTCGTGGTTTACCATGTCACAGTTACAGTCTCTTAATTTTTCAGATTACATTTTGGATTTCTGTCATTGAAATACGAGATTTAGAATATTTTAGTAGTGTTTCGTCTTAATTTACTTTGTCACAGTTACAGATCATCAATTTTTCAAAGTTCGTTTCCAATTTCAGTAGTTGAAATGGAATAGTTGGAATATGTCAGTAGTGTTTTGTCATGGTTTACCTTGTCACAGGTACAGTTTCTTGATTTTTCAAAGTTCATTTTTGATTTCTTTCGTTGAAATGCAAGAGTTGGAATATTTCAGTAGTGTTTTGTCATGGTTTACCTTGTCACAGTTACATTGTCTTAATTTTTCGAAGTTCATTTTGAATTTCTTTCGTTGAAATGCCAGAGTTGGAATATTTCATTAGTGTTTTGTCGTGGTTTACCTTGTCACAGCTACATTCTCTTGTTTTTTCAAAGTTCATTTTGAATTTCTTTCATTGAAATACAAGAGTTGGTATATTTCAGTAGTCTTTTGTCGTGATTTACCATTTCACAGTTACATTCTCTTGATTTTTCAAAGTTCATTTTGAATTTCTATCGTTTAAATGCCAGAGTTGGCTTATTTCAGTATTGTTTTGTCGTGGTTTACCTTGTCACAGTTACATTCTCTTGATTTTTCAAAGTTTATTTTGTATTTCTTTAATTGAAATGCAAGAGTTGGAATATTTCAGTAGTGTTTTGTCATGGTTTAACTTGTCACACTTACATTTTCTTGATTTTTCAAAGTTCATTTTGAATTTCTTTCATTGAAATGCAAGAGTTCGAATATTTCAGTAGTGTTTTGTCGTGGTTTACCTTGTCACAGTTACATTCTCTTGATTTTTCAAAGTTCATTTTGGATTTCTTTCGTTGAAATGCAAGAGTTGTAATATTTCAGTAGTGTTTTGTAGTGGTTTACCTTGTCACAGGTACAGTCTCTTGATTTTTCAAAGTTCATCTTTGATTTCTTTCGTTGAAATGCAAGAGTTGGAATATTTCAGTAGTGTTTCGTCATGGTTTACCTTGTCACAGTTACATTGTCTTAATTTTTCAAAGTTCAGTTTGAATTTATTTCGTTGAAATGCAAGAGTTGGAATATTTCATTAGTGTTTTGTCGTGGTTTACCATATCACAGTTACATTTTCTTGATTTTTCAAAGTTCATTTTGAATTTCATTCGTTGAAATGCAAGAGTTGGAATATTTCAGTAGTGTTTTGTCATGGTTTACCTTGTCACAGTTACATTCTCTTAATTTTTCAAAGTTCATTTTGAATTTTTTTCATTTAAATGCAAGAGTTGGAATATTTCAGTAGTGTTTTGTCATGGTTTAACTTGTTACAGTTACATTTTCTTGATTTTTCAATGTTCATTTTGAATTTCTTTCATTGAAATGAAAGAGTTGGAATATTTCAGTAGTGTTTTGTCATGGTTTACTTTGTCACAGTTACATTCTCTTCATTTTTCAAAGTTCATTTTGAATTTCTTTCGTTGAAATGCAAGAGTTGGAATATTTCAGTAGTGTTTTTTCGTGGTTTACCTTGTCACAGTTACATTCTCTTGATTTTTCAAAGTTCATTTTTAATTTCTTTCATTGAAATGCAAGAGTTGGGTTATTTCAGTAATGTTTTGTCGTGGTTTACCTTGTCACACTTACATTCTATTAATTTTTTAAAGTTCATTTTGAATTTCTAGCGTTGAAATGCAAGAGTTGGAATATTTCAGTAGTGTTTTGTCGTGGTTTACCTTGTCACAGTTACATTCTCTTGATTTTACAAAGTTCATTTTGAATTTCTTTCGTTGAAATTCAAGAGGTGTAATATTTCAGTAGTGTTTTGTCGTGGTTTACCTTGTCACAGTTACATTCTCTTGATTTTTCAAAGTTCATTTTGTATTTCTTTCTTTGAAATGCAAGAGTTGGAATATTTCTGTAGTGTTTTATCGTTGTTTACCTTGTCACAGTTACATTCTCTTGATTTTTCAACGTTCATTTTGAATTTCTTTCATTGAAATTCAAGAGTTGGATTATTTCAGTAGTGTTTTGTCGTGGTTTAGCTTGTCACAGTTACATTAAATTGATATTTCAAAGTTCATTTTGGAATTTCTTTCGTTGAAATGCAAGAGTTGGAATATTTCAGTAGTGTTTTGTCGTAGTTTACCTTGTCACACTTACATTCTCTTCCTTTTTCAAAGTTCATTTTGTATTTCTTTCGTTGAAATGCAAGAGTTGGAATATTTCAGTAGTGTTTTGTCGTGGTTTACCTTGTCACAGCTACATTCTCTTGATTTTTCAAAATTCATTTTGGATTTCTTTAATTGAAATTCAAGAGTTGGAATATTTCAGTAGTGTTTTGTCGTGGTTTACCATGTCACAGTTACATTATCTTAATTTTTCAAAGTTCATTTTGAATTTCTTTCATTGAAATGTAGGAGTTGGAATATTTCAGTAGTGTTTTGTTGTGCTTTACCTTGTCACAGTGACATTCTCTCGATTTTTCAAAGTTAATTTTGGATTTCTTTCTTTGAAATGCAAGAGTTGGAATATTTCAGTAGTGTTTTGTCATGCTTTACCTTGTCACACTTACATTATCTTGATTTTTCAAAGTTTAATTTGGAGTTCTTTCATTGAAATGAAAGAGTTGGAATATGTCAGTAGTGTTTTGTCGTGGTTGACCTTGTCACACTTACATTTTCTTGATATTTCAAAGTTCATTTTGTTTTTATCTCGTTGAAATGCAAGAGTTGGAATATTTCAGTAGCACTTTGTCATGGTTTACCTTGTCACAGTTACATTCTCTTGATTTTTCAAAGTTAATTTTGGATTTCTTTTGTTGAAATGCAAGAGTTGGATTATTTCAGTAGTGTTTTGTCGTGGTTTAACTTGTCACAGTTACATTCTCTTGATTTTTCAAAGTTCATTTTGAATTTCTTTCATTGAAATGCAAGAGGTGGATTATTTCAGTAGTGTTTTGTCGTGGTTTACCTTGTCACAGTTACATTCTCTTGATTTTTCAAAGTTCATTTTGGATTTTTTTCGTTGAAATGCAAAAGTTGGAATATTTTAGTAGTGTTTTGTCATGGTTTACCTTGTCATAGTTACATTGTCTTAATTTTTCAAAGTTCATTTTGAATTTCTTTCGTTGAAATGCAAGAGTTGGAATATTTCATTAGTGTTCTGTTGTGGTTTATCGTGTCACAGTTACATTCTCTTGATTTTTCAAAGTTCATTTTGGATTTCTTTCGTTGAAATGCAAGAGTTGGATTATTTCAGTAGTGTTTTGTCGTGGTTTGCCATATCACAGGTACATTTTTTTGATTTTATAAAGGTCATTTTGAATTTCTTTCATTGAAATGGAGGACGTTGAATATTTCAATAGTATTTTGCCATGCCTTGGCTTGTCGCAGTTACATTCTCTAGGTTTTTAGAGTCCACTTTCGATTTCTTTCATTGAAGTTAAATAGATGAAACATTTCATTAGTGTATTGTCATTGTTTACTTTGTCACAGTTACATTCTCTTGATTTTTCAAAGTTCATTTTGAATTTCTTTCGTTGAAATGCAAGAATTGGAATATTTCAGTAGTGTTTTATCGTGGTTTACCTTGTCACAGTTACATTCTCTTTATTTTTCAAATTTCAATTTGAATTTCTTTCATTGAAATGCAAGAGTTGGAATATTTCAGTAGTATTTTATCGTTGTTTGCCTTTTCACAGCTGCATTCTCTTGATTTTTCAAAGTTCATTGTCAGTTTCTATCGTTGAAATGCAAGATTTGGCTTATTTCAGTAGTGTTTTGTCATGGTTTACCTTGTCACACTTACATTCTCTTCATTTTTTAAAGTTCATTTTGAATTTCTAGCGTTGAAATGCAAGAGTTGGAACATTTCAGTAGTGTTTTGTTGTGGTTTACCTTGTCACAGTTACATTTTGTTGATTTTTCAAATTTCATTTTGGATTTCTTTCGTTGAAATGCAAGAGTTGAAATATTTCAGTAGTGATTTTTATGGTTTACCTTGTCACAGTTACATTCTCTTGATTTTTAAGTTCATTTTTGAATTTCTGTGGTTGAAATAAAAAAGTTGTAATATTTCAGTAGTGTTTTGTTATGGTCTATATTATCGTACTTACATTATCTTGATTTTTCAATGTTCATTTTACATTTCTTTCGTTGAAATGCAAGAGTTGGTATATTTAAGTAGTGTTTTATTGTGGTTTACCTTGTCACACTTACATTTTCTTCCTTTTCCAAAGTTCATTTTGAATTTCTTTCGTTGAAATGCAAGAGTTGGAATATTTCATTAGTGTTTTGTCGTGGTTTACCTTGTCACAGTTACATTCTCTTGATTTTTCCAAGTTCATTTTGGATTTCTTTCGTTGAAATGCAAGAGTTGGAATATTTCAGTAGTTTTTTGTCATGGTTTACCTTGTCACAGTTACATTGTCTTAATTTTTCAAAGTTTATTTTGAATTTCTTTCGTTGAAATGCAAGAGTTGGAATATTTCATTAGTGTTTTGTCGTGGTTTACCTTGTCTCAGTTACATTCTCTTGATTTTTCAAAGTCCATTTTGAATTTCTTTCGTTGAAATGCAAGAGTTGGATTATTTCAGTAGTGTTTTGTCGTGGTTTACCATTTCACAGTTACATTCTCTTGATTTTTCAAAGTTCATTTTGAATTTCTTTCCTATTAAACTGGCGTTCATCTTGAAGTTCGGGCTACGTTAAGGTTCGTCACTAATATGGATAGGCTAGGACCTGCATTAAATAGTGTTTCGTTCATGCTTCATGGTGGTTCACACGGTGCTACCACTTCTTGGGAATTTTTCCACTTCTCGAGATTTCAATCTCGAGGCTGGGATCTTAGGGAAAGCATGTTAAAGATTAGATATCATTATTTATTGTCTAATTAATTGTATTATTTAGTTTGTATTATTTAATATTTATAGTCATTATTATTTAATGTTGAATTTATTTTATTGTTTAATGTTTCAAATAAGACAGTGAGAAAAACAGACAGTGCTTTTTTCACTAATAATAATGTAAGCACGAATATTTTGGCTCCACGTCCGGAAGCCCTTATCGACAGAAAAAAAAATTAAACTAGACCAAACAAAGCATATAAAGAAAATGAAAAAACAAAACACAGATGTTAAAAATTTATATCTTAATAATGTTGAGTACGATAATGTTCATCATGCAATAGCGAGAAATTGAACAAAATAAGAATAATTAGGTTGTCATTTTTCTATATTTTCATTCCGTTGTATAAATAGATTTCGCCCAAATAATCCCTAAACGTAATTTCTGCGTGTTCCTTTTGTTTTGGCATCCTTGGGCTGTCACATTTTAAATTCCTAGGAAACCCTTTCCCGCGTTAATCTCTTCATCTCATAGATGTTCCTAGCTACACTATTATGGCTTCGATAGAATATTAATTTATCCCTGTGACCTAAAGATCAAAGAAGCCATATTTAAAAATAGAATATTAATTTATCTCTTAAGAGTCCCGTATAATTCCTAAGAAACAGGTGATGTCATTTCTAATTCCCCTTTCTTGAATCAATAATTCCCCTTAGAAACAACAAATTAATTCCCCTTTCGTAGAACAATAATTCCCCTCGATTATGTAAATCAATTTCTCAGAAATTCTCTCCCCTTCGTGGATCGATAATCCTTGAATAAATTATATCCCGTCAGCGTTAGACTAAATTGTAGATGGCAGCAAGGTGTTCGTACGGGAGTACTAGCCTTTCTACTGAGGTTCGAATTTGGCTCACCGTACATAAAAGATTAAAAAAAAATCTGCACATTAATTAAGGAAGATTTTTTCCGTATATGAAGAATTGCCTCCTCTTCTTCACCTTGTTTTTTACACTAAAGCTGTTAGCACTTTTAAAAAAAGCCTCGTATTATAATTAAAAAGCCCCCGTGTTTTAGTATACGCAATTAAAAGATTGGTACAAGTAGTAAAACTTTTTAGTACAGAGCAAGGTGTAAAGTATGGGGTGACCCCTTGTATATTGAGGGGGCAACCTCCCCCCTCATGAAAAAGTCAGTCGCTGAAATTATGATGAACATTGAATTATGAATTATGATGAACATTATGAACATTGATGTAAAGTCAATGTCCTCCCCCCCGTCAAACTCTCTATAGACAGTTCCATCCTCGCTGAGAATCCCATCTCCCTGTAATATTGCTTACAGAAGATTCGGTCTAAAAAATTCTCCTTAGCATCCATTCATTTGAATAAGACTTTACTCTCTAATTGGTTTCTCGATCAATCTAGAAATGCTCCCTTCCCTGGAAATTACTTCCAGGAAATCAAAACACGGGTAAAACAGCCTCCGGATAATTCCGCCGGAACATCTCCTCATGAAAAATTGTCAGAAACCGTAATACTTGTGGGGTGGCACTCATGTTTTCAATAATTTAGTATGTGTTATTAAAATATCTATAATATTCAATGTTACTGTTACTACTACTAACAACTCATCGCAGCACCATGCCGATTGACGCCAACACAGCTACGCACTCTCCTCCTCCATCCCAATCTATTCTTTTTTCTCCCTCTTTACACCCTCCCATGAAGTTTCAATTTCCTTTAAATCTTTCTTTATGACATCCTCATACCCCAATCGTGGACGACCTGCTTTCTGTTTAGCCCTAAGAGGTTGGCCGAAAAGGACAGTCTTTGGTAATCTATCATCCTTCATACAAAGAACGTGTTCCTTTCAACTCAATCTTTCTCTCACTATAGCCCTAGAAAGCGGGATCGGATCACACTTTTCGTAAAGCCTACTGTTTGAAATGCGATCAGTCAGTCGAGTACCCAGAACAATCCGTAGGCAATTTCTCTAGAAAATATCTTGCAAACTTTCATCCGCTTTCCGGAGCACCCATGCTTCCGAGCCACATTTGACCACTGTCATCACTGTAGTTTCCAATATTCTAATGTTGACTTGCAGATGTATCTGCCTTTTCATATCGCCTTTTAAATAAGAGCGGGAAATCCGGCTCCCTCCATGAAAAATTCCTAAAATGTCCTTTATCCACGTAAAAACTCCACCATGGAAAGTTGTTTCCATGTAAATATCCCCCCTTTCTCAAGGGAAATTCTTCCAAGGTAATTCCATTCTAACTGAAACTTCTACCCAGAAAATTTCTTGCGGATGATCTCGGGTGAAATTTTTTTTTAGTGCACTTTCATTTGAAAAAAACTTTAGTTTCTAATTGTTACGGTAATCCCTCCCCCCTCGGTGGAAAAGTTTTCCAGCAAGAAGGCGGCAAAAATGTATTTTCCAGCAAAGGTATTTTTTGGGGCGGAGGGTAGGGGTACAAAAGAAGCTTTAAAAACGCATTCACAATATAAAAGAGATGTCTATTCCCCTATGATTTCCGCGTATATTTCCGATCTACGCTGTTATTATTAAAGTAAAGAAAACAATAAAGTTCCAAAATGAGCAGGATTTATTCCATACAGGAAGGGGATTGCCCATTCCTTATCTACACCTCCCCCTCAAGGTTGCAGAAACTTTGGAGCGTGCTCATTAGATCAGAAACTGAGAGTTCTAGTCTTTTTTCTTTTTTTTTAAAGTCCAAAGGGATTAGAGACCAACCAGCTACGTGGGGGTGATATTTTCCAGGAGGGGGTATTTTTCGTTTTTTTTTCAAAGGTATTTTCCGCGGGGTGTATCTTCCGGGGGGGGGGGGTAAACGCCGGCCACCGAAAAAGGACAAGGAAAGAAAAAAATACCGTTAATATCATTAGATGCATTGCAACTAATCAAGTGAAGAAAAGAAGGGGAAAATCAGAATTGTTCGTCAAATAAACTAAAAGTGATTGAAATTTAACTTGCATTATGTTGGACTCTTGTTACCTGGATGGGGATGGAGTAGCTTAAATAAATTTGGTTTGCTTTTTTTGTGCGGGAGGGGAGGTTCAATTATTTTTGGTTTTCTTTTAAAAAAATATTGTTTCTGGTTTTCTTATCTCTTCTTCTACTGTTCTTGTTGTCCCATTCTTCCAGTTTCGTATTGCTTTCGTTTTTATTCTTTTTTTGTACTAACATAAATGAATAAATAAATCTGAAAAAGAGTACAGCTAAAATTTAATATACAAATCAAGCTTAAAAAGAACACAAATATTTCATTATTGCACCACTAATAAAACACAAAACAACCAGAAATCAAACAAGCAGTCAAAGAAAACACTCATGCAACATGTACTAATATAAATGCATAAATAAATCTTAAAACGAATAAAGATTTAATTAAGTATGCAAATCAAACTAGAAACGAACAAGAATCTCTACTAATAAGAGATTGGGTTTTGCCTCCTTCCCTAACTGTAAAAGTATAAAACCGGTACTATCCCATTATGCGGGCCTCTCTAAAAAGTCAAGTTTGGTAAATGAAATAAATAAAATAAAAAGGATTTAAATACGTAACCTAACCTAGGTATATTCCCCCCCCCCCCCAAACCCAAAAAACCACAGTTTAATATCGTATACGCAATGAAAACCTTGCTATCATTGCTTGCTCTATGACAGTTAAGACGTCAAAAATGGGTTTTATCATTGCCCACTCTATAGTGATTAAACCGAGAGGCCCGCATAATGGGATAGTACTATAAACCCTACTGCGTCATTGGCGCTTTACCGAAATGAATTATATTAATAATATTTTATTAGATACTTATTACAACACTGAAAATAAAAATTAATTTACAGTAATATTAAACTTTGGAAAGATGGGCATTTCAGCGGCTGATATCGCATATCAAATGTTTAGTTTAATCTTATTTCTTCCCACTACCGTTCACGACAAATTTAGCTTCACTACAAGCAAGAATTTAGCTAATGCCTCCCTCCCTAACTGTATAAATCTAAATCCTACTGCGTCATTGGCGCTTCATTGAAAGTGAATTATATTGCAAATATTCTCTTTTCCAGTTATTGCAGCATTGAAATGAAAATATAAATTATACTATTCAAATTTTTCTTATTCAATATTGTTTATTATAAAAAGAAATTTTACTTATTCAATTTTATTTATTTAAATAAAATTAAACCTTTAGCCTCCTTATAGTATATTAAACGCTAAATGTATATTAAATGTGGTCATGTCTTGTGGCATTTAAATGTTTCGGTAGTGGTTAAGAATCCAGTAAGTGCGCGATAAGTGAAGTTTCGTTAGTGCTAATGAAATAAAACAAAATAAGACGAAAATATAATAGTTTATGAACAAATTTGGACTATATATTTGCACATTAGGAGGGGTTGGGGGAAAAGCATAGCATATATTACATACAGAACCTAACCTAGGTACCTTTCCCCCCCCCCCCTAATCCCCAAAAACTAAAGTTTAAATATAGCTTCCGCAGTGAGAAACCCTTGTTTATGCTGCGTCAGACATCCAATTACCGGGTAATGGCTACCCGATTTTTGCTTTTCTCAATGCGCGCTTAACTGATTCTTAACCAGTACCAATATTTCTCCTTGTACTATAAACGTACATTCAGATGCCTACTGGTACAGAAGTTTTAGTCCACTTCTCCGCTGCAGGCTTGGGCGGTTCTGACATATAACAAGCTGAACATGTTCGATGAAATCAGATTCCAACCCGGGTGTTTAGCCTGTTGGTAAAATGGGTTTTGACTATAACTGATTTGTTATTATGAAGCATGCATACGTTTTTCGGGTGGGGAGGCTGAATTTTATACTGTGGGGGGATTTTCAACGGGGAGTGTTTTCCATGGCGAGGGAAGATTTCGGGGGTGAATTTTCCAGGGAAAATTGTACACTGGGGAACTTGCCAGAATTCCTAAACAAATTTATTTTTATTGCTCTTACTTTCTCTTTGCCGACTCAATTTTACACGTGGAAATGTTAAGGGCAATTGCCCAGGGGAAATTTTTACCGGGTTGTTACCCCCCTCCCAGGCCCATTCTTTCATCAAAGTAATCCGGTAAAAAAAAATATTATAGCCAATTTTGGCTCAAAATAGTCAAAAGATTTAATGACTACATTTTGAAGATAACTTGACCCTTCGACATCCTCGGGGAAATGGCTACAAGCTCTGAACTTTGCTTATTGTTCACATATCTTTTTGGTTATTGGGAATTATACAGATATTTTATCGAGGGAAGTATTTTCGGTTGGGGAGTGGTTATTTTATACGGGGAGATTTTTACATTGGTAGGCCACTTTCCGGAGGTGAACTTTCAAGAGGAAATTTCACATTCGGGGAAACTTTGCCGGAATTGATATGCAAATTTCGTTTTAATTGTTCATGTATGATGAGCCAAATTCAAACCTGCATTAGTTGAAGAACATTCAAAAATTAAATAAAAAAACAGGTTTTTTAAACTGAAAGTAAGGAGCACATTTAAAACTTAAAACGAATAAAAATTATTCCTTATATGAAAGGGAATGTCCGTCCCTCAACACCTTGTTCTTTACGCTAAAGCTTGACTCTTTGCCCGAACTCTACTTTTTAAAGCAATAAAAAAATTTAATGTAAAGAGTGGGGTGTTGAGGGCGTTGGTCTGATGATTTTGACACCCAATTTTGCTTGTCAATTCTACAAATTTTTAAGTTATATTTCCACATTAAAAATAAAGTTTGCCATTATTTGCTTTCTGTATTTATTTCATCCTCTTATTCATCACTCGAAGTTAAAGTTAGGTAGAAAATGTGTACACTCATTTTAGCATCTTTGATGCCTATGTGTGTTGAGAGGGTAGAGGAGCTAGAACATTGGCGTTATAACATTATTAGTGAATAGCCAACACAATTTGTGTCTCATATTCAAACAACGGACTCCTACGCCTCCAGTTGAATGAGCCTGCTTCGAGATTTCTGGGACTTCCTCTTCCATTCCAACTAGTAGAGAAAAAAAATAATAGAAAAAGTAATAATAATACATTGCGGTCATACGGCTCTTTAAGAGCGTTGCTTCTGACCACTGTATATAGATCATATAATTTATATACATACAATATACAATTCATATACAGTTGTTTAAATGTTCTCCGGAGGACTTGCATCTCTATCCGGGTATTTACAATGGTTGAGATAGGGAAAGATCATACTGTCTATTATTTATATACAGTGCTTCTGACTAACCCTGCTTCCAACAAACATTTAAACCGTTACATATTTTTCAAAGTTCCCAGAATATGTGGGGATTCCATTAAAAAGAGAAAAGATAATATCGCACATACTTGACCCGAGTAGCTTCCTTGGTAGATAAAAAAAAGAAAAGAAACGGGGATAGGCTTAATATAGTCTACAGAGAAAGCCAATCGCGAAAATTAGCCATAAACTAAAGGAAGTTTCCCAAGCTTTGGACCCTTTCCAGAATGAACGTCAAATATTTTCCCAGGCTATAAGAATAACCTTCTCTTTAATTCTTAGGGCACTGAAATGAGTGAAAATATTTTGAACCAATGAATTCTTTTACACAGCAAAGATTTTTTTTTTTTTTCTCTCAGATAGAATTGAAGAGAGATAACAAAGGTTGTTTTCCGATTGGGCAAACGAATATATAAACAGTGAAGAACAACTGACATTGAAATGCATATTTAGCGTCATATAACTATTGTACAAAAGGGTTAACAAAACCTTAACATCTACATTGGAGATACAGAATATCTCAATACGGGCTTAAATCCATGCAAGATAACAGTGTATTCAATCAGGTTATAGAAAATCCAAAAATTTAAAGGATTATTCTCCATGGACTTAGTTTTGTGTTCTCTGATGCAGCATACTCGGATAAATGTGCATAAAATCGTATATTTTATTGCCATTATACTTTGCAATAATAATATATTTGTGTTATTCGAGTATATTGCTTCACTTCTTGATTAGCATTTCTTTGCAAAATGTTAGCGTCTGCTGTTTCGTTTTGTAAGCACTTATTTGGATAGAAATCAAAAGTTCCCTGACTATCGGTAAAATTTGAAAGTGATTTCTGTTATCCAAAACATCATATCGAAAAATCGAGTCAGCCATTTTGTTCAAAATTGTAGAAAGGCCCTTTAAGTATGGTCCTATAAGTCAGGGGATGACGTGAGTCCCACAGCCCATGGCGCCAGGCGTCGAAAAAACTGCAAATTCTTAGTAACATATATATGAATTTTATGAAAAAAGGAGGGCTTGTTTGATGTAGGTGTGCGACGGGCTTGAATTTTCAGATGTCGTTCTCGGGAGGGACAAGTTTGTTTCTCATTAGCTTGAAACTTATAGCCGAAGGCCTTATGCCAAAAACAGCCCAATTTACAACAAATTTTTTGGGGACAACCCTCCGCCTAGAGCGAGAGGGCTAAAAAAAAAATTCGATCAGCCCAAAATTTATTTTCTTAAGTCTTTTGGCTAAAATAACCCCAATGGAGAAGAAAAAAAATAATGGTTCCTCCCACCCCCCAAGTCAGGCCCGATGAAGAGCCAGAAAGAGGTCATAAAGCTTTAATTTTCTGGCCTCTTCACGAGGAACGGTGCTTTTAAAAACATGGGACAAGGCTCATTTGAATGAGCCCTTCTTAACCAACCTTAACCTTTGACTTTAGTGGACTTTTAAGGGCCAAAAATGAGAAGGACAACCAGCTTCCCTCTCGAGCCCTTTTCTCCTATCTGGTCCCCTCCATAAGCTAGATGATATGGGGCAATAAGTTTGAGACAGTCATTTTGCTTATAAATTTTGGAAATGTCTATAAAGTATGCCTCTGAGATTGACATACCCCCAAAATCCCAGAGGCGGTGACCCTTTATTATGTTAATTGGCCGTTACTCATATATCAAACAGTTCGTGGTAACGAACTGTAAATAAGGAGCGACCCAAGTAGTGTGCTATTAGGGAATATCAACCCTACAAGGAAATATACAAGAATATGTATGCAGTTTCAACGGTACATGACTTACCACGGACAGGTATCTAGTACTAAAAATGGTATATGACTTACCAGACAGGTTTCTGAGGCAATACCCATTTTCTGGGCCAATCAGAGAGAAAGAATACGGACGGTACTCCATATACGGTAACTTAATTAGCATAGTTATAGTAATCGGATTCAATACATGCCAGACGGGTTTCTGAGGTTAACAGCCTAGCTGTTTAACAGCCAAGCTGAGCGTGTATTAGATTCATAGTTAGGCTTAAAGATTGCATACGGTATTAGATATCAAAAAATTTTATCATTTGAGTAAAAAGGATTCAATTTGCGAAAATCGATTCCATTGGCATAACTCTGCTTTGAATGATCTTTGTTGGTGATTGAATAATTGGGGTGAAACAGAGCTTGATAACATTTTTAATTGGATTATATGAAGGTGGTAAAAAGGGTTAAACTGCTTACCAGTTAAGGTAAGTCCGAGGGGAGTGGTAACTCTTTAGTAACTTAACATAAATTTGGAATAAAATCAATGGTATCAATCTATGGAAACAATTACTGCTGACAAGGTGATTATGGGACTTGACTTAGCTTTACTTACCAGTTAAGGTAAGTCTGAGGGGGTGCTAACTCTTGCGCAATTTAACATAAATTTGGAATAAGATCAATGGAATAAATCTATGGAAACAATTACTGCTGACAAGGTGATCATGGGACTTGACTTAGCTTTACTTACCAGTTAAGGTGAGTCTGAGCGGGGTGGTAACTCTTGCGCAACTTAACATAAATTTGAAATAACATCAATAGTATCAATCTGTGGAAAAAATTACTGCTGACAAGGTGATCATGGGACTTGACTTAGCTTTACTTCTTGGCTGTGTTCTGTATAATACATAACTACCATTTGAGAGGTGTTGCCAATATAAAATATGCTTTAGCATTGGGATATGCTAAGAAGTTGAAAGTAATAGAGTCGTAGGCGCCAATATGAACTTGTGAGTTGACCTATCTTTACTTCTTGGGTTTGTTCTGTATAATAAACAAGTACCATTTGAGCAGTGTTGTCAATATAAAATATGCCTTAGCATTGGAGTATGCTAAAAAGTTGAGACTAATATAGATGTAGAAGCTAAGAAAATAATTTTAATAAAGAAATTCAGAACAATCCTTAGAAATCCTTAGAGATCAACTAGTGAGATGATTATGGGTTTGTACCATCAAGGACCGCAACCATTAATGACCCTAACCATCAAGGACCTCAACCTCCAAGGGTCCCCTATCCCCAACCTCCAAGGGGCCCCCTCACTCCAACTTTTTGGGCCCCTCCGCCCATTTTTTTTACTTTTTTGAGTTTTTTTTTTCTTTTTGATTTTTTTTATTATTTTTTTGACATGGTATTTTTTCAACTTTTTTTTACATGTCTTAGAATGGCATAAAACATGCTTCAAACATATAAAATTAAAATTTAATATTTTCCAAATTCAAAATGAGAATGATATAGAAATGTTAGTCGTGACTTTTACTATTAGAAAAATAATGATTGTAGTAGCACTTTTTTATGGACTGAATTTTTTTGACAGAAATTATTCAAATTTTTTTACAAATCTCAAAATGACATGAAATATGCTTGCTGCTGTACCAATCGTACTCTATGCTTGCTCATAGACACGACGCCGCGGCTTTCCCACTGGTGCTCTATGGCAGGTTATCGATTCTACCTAGTTTATTGCATGTATTAAATAATTAATTTTTACGCAGTGGAAGGATAAACACATAAGTCATATCTTTAAAAAAGGGAAGATGAAGCTTTTTAAGAAAGTGTGTTCACATGATAGTGTTATTGTAGCATTGAATGCTGACAAGGAGAAGTATTTGAACTATGAAACAAATAGAAGCGATAGCACTATCGGAAACGTATGCGTGCATTGTACTGACTTTAAGGAATTAAATTCCTTTGGAGTACCAAAAAAATTTAACTCTTATGTTGGTGGATATAAGAGATTGAGATCTCTGGAGATGATTGCACTCAAATAGAATGCCAACATAAAAATAATCGTCGATGATAGAGGACAATTCCTTGCTACTGTTGCTGGTAACACATTACCGACTGATACATCCTATCGTCAGCTTTTGGGTTATTAACATTCAACGGAAGGTCAAAAGAAGACAGGCGTACTCTTCTACTAATATCAAAAACCATATCTTGTCTACGTGCCGGAACTGTTACCTGTGTAAAAATAATTTGGTAATGGACAGTGAAAGTGTCGGAAAAATAAAAAGGGCACTGGTAGAAAATATCACTAAGGAATATAAAGATCAATCGATGAAAAAAAAAGTGCCAGCAAACATTACTACCATCATTGATCAAATAGTCAATGAACCAAATAATACTAAAGACGAAACGCAAATTGAACCTTTCCGTGACACACCAGTAAAAATTGTGTATGACTCAAAATGGAATAGTGATTATTCTACTGATTACGAACTAAGAGAAGACAATAGCTAGTGTCAAAAAAGAACATGGTGAACTATTTTATGGAACATATTCAAAATGTCTAAAGTTGTTCATTGATATTAATAATGTATAATAATATATTTTTTGTATTAATATTCTACATGTCATTATTTCATCAAAGATATATTATGCATTACATTGTTTTGTGTTCATTATTTTTAGAGTATGCTAGCATATGCTAGCATTTAGAATGTCTATTAAAACATTGGAGATATAAGAAAAGAAATTTACATAAATCATATAACGGATAGATAGGTTAACATAGAGAAAATCTAAGTATCAGAATGAATAAATTCCTTATCAACATCCTTTGTCGGATACGTTGGATAATATTGTCATTTTCTATGTATTAGAGTGAATAAATCCTTTATCAACTTCCTTTGTCTAATACATCAGATAACATTGACAAAATCTAAGTATCACGGTGAACAAATTCTTTATCATCGTCTTTCGTCAGATATGCTTGATAAAATTGAGAAAATCTAAGTATCAGAGTGAATAAATTCTTTATCAATGTCTTTTGACAGATACGTTTGATAACACTGACCAAATCTAAGTATCATAGTGAATAAATTCTTTATCAACTTCTTTTGTCGGATACATCAGATAACATTCACGAAATCTAAGTATCAGGGTGAAATCATAAGTATCAGCGTGAATAAATTCTTTATTGTCAGATTTTGTCAGATATGCCTGATAAAATTGAGAAAATCTAAGTATCAGAGTGAATAAATTCTGTATCTATGTCTTTTGACAGATACTTTTGATAACACTGATAAAATTTAGGTATCAGAGTGAACAAATTCTTTATTAAAATTCTTTATCGATATCATTTGTCGGATATGTCGGATAACATTGAAAAAATCTATGTATTAGGATGAATAAATTCTTTATCTACATCTTTTGTCGGATATGTCGGGATAAAATTATTAAAATCTAAGTATCAGAACTAACAAATTCTTTATCAACATACTTTGCCGGAAATGTCAGTCAACATTATCAAAACCTAAGTGTCAGAGTGATTAAATTTAGTATCAATATCTATTGTCAGATACATGGGATAACATTGACAAAATCTAAGTATCAGAGTGAATAAATTTTTCTAACAGCATCTTTGTCGGATACATCGGGAAAAATTGACGAAATCTAAGTATCAGATTGAATAAATTTTTTATCAACATCTTTTGTCGGATACGTCGGATAACATTGTCAAAATCTAAGTGTCAGATTTATTGAATTCTTTATCAACTTTATCAATGTCTGTTACATCAGATACCAGTCACAAAATCTAAGTATCAAAGTGAATAAACTCTTTATCATCGTCTTTTGTCAGATGTGCTTGATAAATTTGTGAAAATATAAGCATCAGAGTGAATAAACTTTTCTATCAACATCTATGTCAGATACAGCGGATAAAATTGACTAAATCTAAGTATCAGTTTGAACAAATTCTTTATCAACTTCTATTGTCAGATACATGGGATAACATTGACAAAATCTAAGTATGAGAGTGAATAAATTTTTTCTATCAGTATCTTTGTCGGATACATCGGATACAATTGACAAAATCTAGGTATCAGATTGATTAAATTCTGATACCTAGAGTCTGATAACATTATCATAATCCAAGTATCAGAGTGAATGAATTCTTTATCAACTTCTTTTGTCTGTCACATCAGATGTCATTCACAAAATCTAAATATCACAGTGAATAAATTGTTTATCATCGTCTTTTGTCAGATATGCTTGATAACATTGATAAAATCTAAGCATCAGAGTGAAAAAATTCTTTATCAATATCATTTGACAGATACGTTTAATAGTATCAGAGTGAATAAACTCTTTATCATCATCCTTTGTCAGATATGATTGATAAAATTGAGAAAATCTAAGCATCAGAATGAATAAATTCTTTATCAATGTCTTTTGACAGATACGTTTGATAACACTGACCAAATTTAAGTATCATAGTGAATAAATTGCTTATCAACTTCTTTTCTCGGATATATCAGATAACATTCACAAAATCTAAGTATCAGAGTGAATAAATTCTTTATCATCGTCCTTTGTCAGAAATGATTGGTAAAATTGAGAAAATCTAAGTATCAGAGAGAATAAATTCTTTATCAATGTCTTTTGACAGATGAGTTTGATAACACTGACAAAATTTAAGTATCAAAGTGAACAAACTCTTTATTCACATCCTTTAGCGATATCATATGTCGGATACGTCGGATAACATTGACAAAATCTATTTATTAGGATGAATAAATTCTTTATCATCATCCTTTGTAGGATAAGCTGGATAAAATTGAGAAATTCTAAGTATCATAGTGAATAAATTCTTTATCAGCATGATTTGCTGGATACATCGGTTAACATTATCAAAATCTAAGTATCAGAGTGATTAAATTCTATATCAACATCTATTCTTGGATACATAGGATAACATCGAAAAAATCCAAGTTTTAAAGTGAATAAATTTTTCTATCAACATCTTTGTCAGTTACATCGGATAAAATTGACAAAATCTAAGTATCAGATTGAATAAATTCTTTATCAAGATCTTTTGTTGGATATGTCAGATAACATTGTCAAAATCCAAGTATCAGATTGAATAAATTCTCTTATCAACTTCCTTTGTCGGTTACATCAGATAACATTCACAAAATCTAAGTATAAGTTCTTTATCAGCATCATTTTCTGGATACATCGGTTAACATTATCGAAATTTAACTATCCGAATGATTAAATTCTATATCAACATCTATTCTCGGATACATAGGATAACATCGACAAAATCGAAGTATTAGAGTAAATAAATGTTTTTTTATCAGATATCTGTCAATTACATCGAATAAAATTGACAAAATCGAACTATCAGATTGAATAAATTCTTTATCAACATTTTTTGTCAGATACGCCGGATAACATTGTCAAAATCTAAGTATCAGAGTGAATAAATTCTTTTATCAACTTCCGTTGTAGGTCGCATCAGATAACATTCACAAAATCTATGTATCCGAGTGAATAAATTCTCTATCATCGTCTTTTGTCAGATACGCCTGATAAAATTGAGAAAATCTAAGCATTAGAGTGAACAAATTCTGAATCAATGTCCTTTGAAGGATACATTTGATAACATTGACAAAATCTAAGTATCAGAGTGAATACATTCTTTATTAATATTCTTTGTCAATATCATCTGTCGGATACGTCAGATAAAATTGACAAATTCTAAGAATAAGAGTGAATAAATTCTTTATCAACATATTTTGTCAGATACATCGGATAAAATTGACAAAATTTAAGAATCAGATTGAATAAATTCTTTATCAACATCCTTTCTCGGATACAATGGATAGAATTGACAAAATCTAAGTATCAGAGTGAATAATATTTACCATCTTCTTTATCAGATACATCGGACAAAATTGATAAAATCGAAGCATCTGATTGAATAAATTCTTTATCGACATTCTTTGTTGGATATGTTGGATAACATTGACAAAATCCAAGTATCAGAGCGTATCAGAGTGATTAAATTCATTATCAACATATATTGACGGATACATAGAATAACATTGAGAAAATCTAAGTATCAGTGATAATAAATTTTTTATCAACATCTTTGTTCGATACAACGTATAAAATTTACTAAATCTAAGTATTAGAATGAATGAATGCTTTATCAACATCTTTTATCGGATATGTTGGATAAAATTGACAAAATCTAAGTATAGCAGCGAATAAATTCTTTATCAACATCCTATGCCGGATACATCGGTTATCCGGATAGCATTAACAAAATCTAAGTATCAGGGTGAATAAATTCTCTTATCAACTTCCATTATCGGTCACATCACATAACATTCACGAAATCTAAGCATCCGAGTGAATAAATTCTCTATCTTCGTCTTTGTCAGATGTTGATAAAATTGAGAAAAACTAAGCACCAGAGTGAACAAATTCTTCATCAATGTCCTTTGACGGATACTTTTGATAACATTCAGAAAATCTAAGTATCAGAGTGAATACATTCCTTATTAACATTCTTTATCAACATAATTTGTCGGATACGTCGGATAAAAGTGACAAATTCTAAGTATCAGATTGAATAAATTCTTTATCAACACCCTTTATTGGATACGTTGGATAACATTGACAAAATCTAAGTATCAGAGTGTATCAGGGTGATTAAATTCTTTATCAACATCTATTGACAGATATATAGGATAACATTGAGAAAATCTAAAATAAAATTTTTATAAACATCTATGTCAGATACAACGTATAACATTTACAAAATCTAAGTATCAGAATGAATAAATGCTTTATCAACATCTTTGTCAGATATGTCGGATAAAATTGACAAAATCTAAGCATCGAAGCGAATAAATTTTTTATCAACATCCTATGCCGGATACATCGGTTATCCGGATAAAATTAACAAAATCTAAGTATCAGATTGAATAAATTCTTTATCAGCATCTTTTGTCAGATATGTCAGATAATATTGTCAAAATTTAAGTATCAGGGTGAATAAATTCTTTATCAACTTCTTTTGTTGGATACATCGGATAACATTCATAAAATCTAAGTATCAGAGCCAGTACATTCATTATCATCGTCTTTTGTCAGATACGCTTCAGAAAATTGAGAAAAGCCAAGTATGAGAGTGAATAAATTCGTTATCAATGTCTTTTGACAGATACGTTTAATAACATTGTCAAAATCTAAGTATCAGAGTGAATAAATCCTTTAATGACATTTTTTTATCGACATCATTTAATTTAGGTTCATTTAGAGCGGCGCGCTACTCTAAGTGAAACTAAATTAACCCAACTTTTTTGCATGTCTCTCTCACTATCACTGTTTGTCTGAATGGGTGTGCTGGCATCTATAGCCAGTCTAACCTAAATTCAACGTAACGATGCATAAAGTTAGATAAAACTTAGATTTTATGAATGTTTTCTGATGTATCCGATAAAGACAAAGATAACGAATTTATTCACTCTTATACTTAGATTTTGTGAATTTTATCCGATGTATCTGACAAAAGATGTTGATAAAAAAAATTTATACACTCTGACACTTAGATTTTGTTAATTTTATCCTATGTATCCGAAAAAAGGATGTTGATATAGAATTTGATCATTCTGATACTTAGATTTTGATAATTTTATCTGACGTATCCACCATAGGATGTTGATAAAGAATATGTTCACTCTGATACTTAGATTTTGTCAATTTTATCCGACGTATCCGACAAAAGATGGTGATAAATAATTTTTTCATTCTAATACATAGATTTTTTCAATGTTATCTGACGTATCCGACAAATGGTGTCGATAAAAATGGTTAATAAAGAATTTATTCACTCTGATACTTAGATTTTCTCAATTTTATCAAACGTATCTGTCAAATCACGATGATAATGAATTTATTCGATCTGATACTTCGATTTTGTGAATGTTATCCGATGTATCCAACAAAAGAAGTTGATAAAGAATTTATTCACTCTGATACTTAGATTTTATTAATGTTATCCAATGTATCCGAGAAAGGATGCTGATAAAGAATTTATTCAATCTGACACTTAGATTTTGTTAATTTTATCCGGATAACCGATGTATCCAGCATAGGATGTTGATAAAGAATTTATTCGCTCTGATACTTAGATCTTGTCAATTTTATCTGACATATTCGACAAAAGATGTTGATAAAGCATTTATTCATTCTGATACTTAGATTTTAAAAATTTTATACGTTGTATCTGACAAAGGTGATGATAAAAAATTTATTGTCTCTGATACTTAGATTTTCTCAATTTTATCCTATGTATCCGTCAATAGATACTGATAAAGAATTAAATCACTCTGATACACTCTGATACTTGGATTTTGTCAATGTTATCCAACGTATCCAACAAAGGATGTCGATAAAGAATTTATTCAGTCTGATGCTTAGATTTTGTCAATTTTATCCGATGTAACTGACAAACGAGATGATGATAAAAAATTTTCATCTGATACTTAGATTTTGTTAATGTTATCCAATGTATCCTAGAAAGGATGTTGATATAGAATTTATTCAATCTGATACATAAATTCTGACAATTTTATCCGATGTATCTAATAAAAGATGTTGATAAAGAATTTATTCACTGATGCTTAGAATTTTTCAATTTTATCCGACGTATCTCACAAATGATGTTGATAAAGAATTTTAATAAAGAATGTATTCACTCTGACATTTTCTCAATGTTATCAAACGTATCCGTCAAACGACATTGATAAAGAATTTGTTTACTCTGATGCTTAGATTTCTCAATTTTATCAGGCGGATCTGACGAAACAAGATGATAGACAATTTATTCACTCGGGTACTTAGATTTTTTGAATATTATCTGATGTGACCGACAAAGGATGTATCTGACAAATCTGAGAAAAGATGGTGACAAAGAATTTATTCAATCTGATAGTTCAATTTTGTCAATTTTATCCGATGTAATTGACAGAGATGTTGATAGAAAATATTTATTCACTCTAATACTTAGATTTTGTCGATGTTATCCTATGTATCCGAGAGTAGATGTTGATATAGAATTTAATCACTCTGATACAAGACCGTATCCAGGAAAGGTTACCCGGTTTGAACCCCCCTCCCGAAATGTTTGTTTGACTCGTAAAAACGTGACAAAAATGGACATAAACAATTTTTTATGCGTTTTTTGAGGTTTTTTATGTACCCCCCCCCCTAAAAAATTAGTACCCCCCCCAACAAAAATAATGGATGCGCTTCTACTCTGATGCTTAGATTTTGATAATTTTAACCAGTGTATCGAGTAAATGATGCTGATAAAAATTTATACCTAGAGTTTGTGAATGTTATCTGATGTAACCGACAAAGGAAGTTGATAAGAGAATTTATTCACTCTGATACTTATATTTCGACAATGTTATCTGATGTATCCTACAAAGGATGTTGATGATGAATTTATTCAATCTGATACTTGTATTTTGTCAATTTTATCCGATGTAACTGACAGAGATGTTGATAGAAAACATTTATTCACTCTAATACTTATATTTTTTCGATGTTATCCTATGTATCCGAGAATAGATGTTGATATAGAATTTAATCAGTCTTATACTTACATTTTGATAATGTTAACTGACGTACCCAGCAAATGATGCTGATAAGGAATTTAATCTCTATGATACTTAGAAATTCTCAATTTTATCTGACTTATCCTACAAAGGATGATGATGATGAATTAATTCATTCTAATACATAGATTTTGTCAATGTTATCCGACGTATCCGACAGATGATATCGACAAAGAATGTTTACAAAGAGTTTGTTCACTCTGATACTTAAATTTTGTGAGTATTACCAAACGTATCTGTTAAGACATTGAAAAAGAATTTATTCACTCTGATACTTAGATTTTGTCAATTTTATCAATCATAACTGACAAATGATGATGATAACGAATTTATTCACTCTGATAATTAGATTTTATGAATGTTATCTGATGTATCAGACAAAAGAAGCTGATAAGCAATTTATTCACTATGCTACTTAGATTTGGTCAATGTTATCAAACGTATCTGTCAAAAGATATTGATAAAGAATTTATTCACTCTGATGCTTATATTTTCTCAATTTTATCAAATATATCTGACAAAAAACGATGATAAAAAATTTATTAACTCTGATACTTAGATTTTGTGAATGTTGTCTGATGTAACATACAAAATTAGCTGTTAATGAAGTTAGTCACTATGATACCTAGATTTTGATGACATTATCCGACGTATCCGACAAAAGATGTTGATTAAGGATTTATTCAATCTGATACTTAGATTTTGTCAACTTTATCTCATTTATCTGACAAAAATGCTGATTTAAAAAATTTATTCACTTTTACACTTAGATTTTGTCAATTTTACCCCATGTATCTGACAATATATGTTGATAAAGAATTTATTCAATCTGATACTTAGATATAGTCAATTTTATCCGATATATCTGACAAAGATGTTGATAGAAAAAATGTATTCACTCTGATGCTTAGATTTTCTCAATTTTATCAAGCATATGTGACAAAAGACGATGATAAAGAATTCATTCACTCGGATGCTTAAATTTTGTGAATGGTATCCGATGTAACAGACATAAGAAGTTGATCAAGAATTCATTCACTCTGATACTTAGATTTTGATAATGTTATCCGACGTATCTGACAAAAGGTGTTGATAAAGAATTTATTCAACCTGATACTTAGATATTGTCAATTTTATCCGATGTATGCGAGAAAGATGCTGATAGAAGAAATTTATTCACTCTGATACTTAGATTTTGTCAATGTTATCCCATGTATCTGACAATAGATGTTGATATAGAATTTCATCACTGTGACACTTAGGTTTTGATAATTGAACTGATATTTCCGGTAAAGGATGTTGATTAAGAATCTATTCGCTCTGATACTTAGATTTTATAAATTTTATCCTGATCTATCCAACAAAAGATGATGATAAAGAATTTATTCATTCTAATACATAGATTTTGTCAATGTTATCCGATGTATTCGACAAGTGATGTCGATAAAAAATGTTAATGAAAAATTGATTTGATCCGATACTTAAATTTTATCTTTTTTACCAATAGTAACTGTCAAATGAAAATGATAAAGAATTTATTCACTCTGATGCTTAGATGGTCTCAATTTTATGAAGCATATCTTACAAAGCACAAGGACAAGTAATTAATTGACTCTGATACTTAGATTTCGTGAATTTTTTCTGATGTATCCGACAAAAGAAGCTGATAAAGAATTTATTCACTATGTTACTTAGATTTGGTCAGTGTTATCAAACATATCTGTCAAAAGACATTGATAATAAATCAATTCACTCTGATACTTAGAATTTCTCAATTATACAAGCATATCTGACAAAAGACGATGAAAAAGAATTTATTCACCCTGTTACTTACATTTTTGAATGTTATCTGATGTATTAGACAAAGGAAGTTGATAAGGAATTTATTCACTCTAATACATAGATTTTGACAATGTTATCCAGCGTATCCGACAAAGGATTTAGTTAATCTGATACTTAGATTTAGTCAATTTTATCCGATGTATTTGACAAAGATGTTGATAGAAAAAATTTATTCACTTTGACACTTAGATTTCGCCAATTTTACCCGAAACACCTGACAGAAGAAATCGACACAGAATTTCTTCTCTCTGATACTAAAGGTTTTGATTCTATTAACCGGAATTTCTGGCACAGGTTGTAAATAAGCGACCTATTCATTCAGATGCTTAGACCTCATCAATTTTATCCCGACCTATCCGACAAAAGGTTGATAATGAATTTATTCATTCTGATACTTAGATTTTCTCTATGGTAACCTATCTATCCGACATATGATGTATGCAAATTCCTTTTCTTATATCTCCAATGTTTTAATAGACATTCTAAACGTTTGATATGCTAGCATACTCTAAAAATAATGAACACATAACAATGAAATGCGTAATATATTTTTAATGAAATAATGACATGTAGAATATTAATACAAAAGATATATTATTATACATTATTAATATCAATGAACAACTTTGGACATTTCATCATGTTCTCTCTTGATAATGTAGCTATTGTCTTCTCTTAGTTTTTAATCAGTAGAACAATCGTTATTCCATTTTGAGTCATAGACAATATTTACTGGTGTGTTACGGACAGGTTCAGTATGCGTTTCGTCTTTGGTATTATTTGGTTCATTGACTGTTTGATTAATGATGGTAGTAACGTTTGCTGGCACTTTGTTTCTCATCGATTCATTTTTATATTCCTTAGTGATATTTTCTACCAATGCCCTTTTTATTTTTCCGGCAATTTCACTGTCTATTACCACATTATTTTTACACAGGTAACAGTTCCGGCAAGTAGACAAGATATGGTTTATGATATTAGTAGAAGAGTACGCCTGTCTTCTTTTGACCTTCCGTTGAATGCTAATACCCGAAAGCTGACGATACGATGTATCGGTAGGTAATTTATTACCAGCAACAGTAGCAAGGAGTTGTCCTTTATCATCGACGATTATTTTTATGTTGGCATTCTCTTTGAGTGTAATCATCTCCGGAGATCTCAATCTCTCATATCCACCAACATAAGAGTTGAATTTTTTTGGTACTCCAAAGGAATTTAATTCCTTACTGTCATGACAATGCACGCATACGTTTCCGATAGTGCTACAACTTGTACTTGTTTCATAGTTTAAATACTTCTCCTTTTCAGCATTCAATGCTACAATAACACTATCATCTGAACACACTTTCTTAAAATGCTTCATCTTCACTTTTTTAAAGATATGAGTTATGTGTTTGTTTATCCTTCCACTGCGTAAAAATTACTGATTTAATACATGCATTACACTAGATAGTATCGATAACCTGCCATAGAGCACCAGTGGGAAAGCCGCGTCGTGTCTATGAACAAGTATAGAGTACGATTGGTACAGCCACAAGCATATTTCATGTCATTTTAAGATATGTAAAAAAATTTAAATAATTTCTAAGTCTATTCAGTCCATATTCAGTCCATAAAAAAAAGTGGTACTACAATCATTATTGTAATCATTAATTCAGTTCATAAAAAAGTGCTACTACAATCATTATTTTTCTAATAGTAAAAGTCACGACTAACATTTCTATATCATTCTCATTTTAAATCTGAATTTCTTATGTTTTAAGTATGTGTTATGTAATTTTAATACTTATAAAAAAGAGGTTGAAAAAAATACCATGTTAAAAAAATAATAAAAAAAGTTCAAAAAGAAAAAAACTTCAAAAAAAGTATAAAAAGGAGGGAGGGGCCCAAAAAGATAGAGGGAGGGGGCCCCTTGGGGGTTGGGGATAGGGAGCCTTGGAGGTTGAGGTCCTTGGTGGTTAGGGTTATTGATGGTTGCGGTCCTTGATGGTTCAAACCCATAATCATCTCACTGGTTGATTTCTAAGGATTTCTAAGGATTGTTCTGAATTTCTTTGTTAAAATTCTTTTCTTAACATATACATCTCTATTAGTCTCAACTTTTTAGCATACTCCAATGCTAAGGCATATTTTATATTGATAACACGACTCAAATGGTACTTGTGTATTATACAGAACACACCCGAGAAGTAAAGCTAGGTCAAGTCACAAGGTCATCTTGGCGTCTACGACTATATTACTTTCAACTTTTTAGCATATTCCAATACTAAAGCATATTTTATATTGGCATCACCGTTCGATTTGTAGTTGTGTATTATACAGGACACAGCCTATAAATAAAGCCAAGCCAAGCGCTATGATCACCTTATCAACAGTAATCTTTTCCACATATTGATACTACTGATCCTATTTCAAATTCATGTTAAGTTGCGTAAGAGTTACCACCCTCCTCAGAGTCACCTTAACTGGTAAGAAAAGCTAAGTCAAGTCCCATGATCACCTTGCCATTAGTAATTGTTTCCATGGATTGATACCATTGATGTTATTCCAAATTTATGATAAATTGCGCAAGAGTTAGCACCCCTTCAGTCTTACCTTAACTGGTAAGTAAAGCTAAGTCAAGTCCCATGATCACGTTGTCAGTAGTAACTGTTTCCATAGATTGATACCATTGATGTTATTCCAAATTTATGTTAAGTTACGTCAGAGTTACCACCCCTCTCGGACTTACCTTAACTGGTAAGCAGTTTAACCCTTTTTACAACCTTCATACAATCCAGTTAAAAATGTTATCGAGCTCTGTTTCGCCCCTATTATTCAATCACCAATTAAGATCATTCAGAGCAGAGTTATGCCAATGGAATTGCTTTTCGCAAACTGAATCCTTTTTACGCAAATGATACAAATTTTTGATATCTAATACCGTATGCAATAATTAAGCCTAACTATGAATCTAATAGAAGCTCAGCTTGGCTGTTAACCAGCTAGGCTGTTAACCTCAGAAATCCGTCTGGCATGTATTGAATCTGATTTCTATAGCAATGATAATCAAGTTACCGTATATGGAGTACCCTCCATATTCGTTTTCTCTAATTGGTCCAGAAAATAGGTGTTGACACAGAAACCTGTATGGTAAGTCATATACCGTTTTTAGTACTAGATACCTGTCCGTGGTAAGTCATGTACCGTTGAAACTGCATACATATTCTTGTATATTCCCTTGTAGGGTTGATATTCCCTAATAGCACACTACTGACCCGGCTCAATATTAACCGAAGCTCTAAAAAACGGAATTTTGATACCAACAGATACATCAAAAGAACCAGATTTTAATGCTGATTTCAAATCTATAAGTTTCTATCTATCAAGTTTAGTCCTACCCATCAAAAGTTACGTGCCTGAGAAAATTTGGCTGATTTTCGAAAAAAGGGTTAAATACCCCCTAAAAATTATAGAACCTTAATGAAAATCCCACCATCAGATTCAGCGCATCAGAGAACCCTACGTTAGAGGTTTCAAATTCCTATCTCCAAAAACGTGGAATTTTGTATTTTTTGCCAGAAGAAAGATCACGGATGCGTGTTTATTTGTTTTTTGTTTGTTTGTTGTTTTTGTATATATATATAAAGTCGTAAGCTTTAATCTAAAAAATCTAAGCTCTTAATCTAAGCTTTAAAGTCTAAAAAAAAAGTCATAAGCTTTAATGGAATTTTTGCACAAAAAAATCTTGTAAGTATCGTAGCTTTCGGTGGGTAACATTAAACGTGATGAGCTTTACAAAAAAAAAATATTGAAAACGACTCCGTGTTTTTTTTTTGTTTTTTTTTTAACTAGCAACCTGGGATTATCTGGCCTGAAAAAAACAATCTAGATAGGTCACGAGTTTGATAAAATTCGGTTAGAGCCTTATTTTTGGAAAAAAAAATTCATATGAGCGACGTCATATTTATTATATACATTTAAAGAGCCTAAATTAAGCAATTTTTCCCCGGCACTGGTCGTGTCATTTTCAGTATCTATGACGCATGCAAAAATAGACAAGACGACAAACTGCTCTGAACCGCTAAAGAAAAAGGCATAGAACAAGAAACAGCGAAAATCACATTGAATTGCAAATAAAACTGTTGCACAACGAAATATGTGGTTAGAAGATAAATCAACATTACAATGGAATGATGGAACGTGTTAGTTTTGTGTGCTTGAGTATGTGATAGATAAACAGGAAGGAGGAAGTAATGTTTAGTATCTGTGACACGTACAAAGTTACCCAAGATGATTGTGAACAAGCAAATCAAAAAGCATGAAACAAGGAAAAGCCACAAATCAAATAAACGAAAATGTTGCACAAATAAATTTGCGGTTATTTGCAAACGAAAATGTGACTTAAAACTAAGGATTAACACAATAGTTATGCTTTTGCAGAATTGTTTTATCAATCGGAGTCATGTTTATCAATCATAGACTCAAACACGCTATACTAACACGTTTCTTAAATCTATATGTAATTTTGCTTTGTCTTCTATGCGCTCAAGCCCGCTGAACGAACACGTTCCTTCATTCTTTTATAATCTTGCTTTATCTTCTAACAGGAGATTTCGTTGTGTAGCGTTTTTCTTTACAATTCAATGTGATCTTTTCTGTTCCTTGTTCCATGCCTTTTTCTTTAACTGCTCTGAGTTAAGATGTATTCTTGTGTAGTTTTGCAACCATCATAGATGCTAAAAACGATACAAATACTCCTAGAGGTAAAATTATGTAATTTATTGTTTTGAAATGTATATAAAGATGACGTCACTCACATGAATTCTTTTCCAAAGTTAATGCTCGAAATAATTTTTCTCAAACTCCGGACCTATCTAGATCTTTTTTTTTTTTCAGGCCAGAAAATCCCAGGCTGCCAATTTGGAATAAGAACATGGACCTGTTCGAGAAAAAGTTATGCATACATGTATAAATATTTTTTTAGATCACACTGCTTTCCCATTTACTGAATTTAACAGAGAAAAAACGGGTATAATTTAAATTGTTTTAAATATCTGTTCCACTGTTTTATTTAGATTTTAACCGTTTTTCTCTATTAAATTCTATACATGCATATATACGCAGTTATTGCTCGTATATATATGCTCGTATACAGTTATTGCTCGTATATATATAGTAAGTATATATATAGTAAGTATATATATATATATATATATATATATATATATATATATATATATATATATATATATATATATATATATATATATATATATATATATATATATATATATATATATATATATATATATATATTTATATATACATATATATATATATATATATATATATATATATATATATATATATATATATATATATATATATATATATATATATATATATATATATATATATATATATATATATATATATATATATATAGCTTTGCTGCCAGGTCCAAGCACTTATCACGCGGCATGCTTTTGTATATTGGTTCTCGTTGTCGCTTGTCTTCTAACCGCAAATAATGTGAACTTCTTCTTCATGTCATGGCGTGATGTTAGGCTCGATACATCCACCCTGGGAACGTAATGGATGTGCCGCTAAATTGAGATTTGTTCAACTACTTTGAAGCTAAAAACTTTACAACTATTGATGGTTCGGTCATCATTTAAGTTGAATGAAGCTAAAGCGAAACACGAGTTTAAGTTTTGGATTCGTTTGTGGAACTCTTCAAGTAAGGATCTAAAAAAAAGGCAAACTAATTCATTCGGAAACTGAGGAAGCGGCAATCCTATTTGACCATGCAAGAAGCAATTTTCTAATGAATCACCTTTGTTTACTACTCTCTCCTCGGGAAAATACAGGGCTACATAGTGAATACAACATCAAAGGGCCCTAATGAGGTGTAATTAATATTTGCATAGTTTACGGCATCTTTGGTGGTTTGTACTGGATTTTGTGCCATAGTTTGTTGGCCTTTTTTTTTTTTTTGCCTACTACTAACCCGATTTAGTTCTTAGTAACAGTTCGTTATCACGAAAAGTTTGATGTGACATTTCAAAAAATTCCATCAGCACTGAAAGTGCTTTAGCAAAACAAACATTTTCAAAGAAAATATGGCTTATTCTGCATTATTTCCCTAAAATATATAAGGGATAGGAGATTTATTCTTAAAACTGTGAGAGATAGTCCTGCTCTTTACGCTAAAGATTGCCTTTTTGTCACAACTCTACTTTTTAAAGAAACAAAAAAACTAAGAGTAAGGAGCGGGTCGTTGAGGAGGGGACATCCCCTTTCATATACGGAATCACTTCTTCTTATTTTATGTTTTGGAGCTACTCCTTATTTTCAGTTAAAAAACTTGTTTTTTTATTTAAATTATGAACGTTTTTCTACTAATGCAAGTTCAAATATGACTCATCGTCTGTGAACAATTAAAATGAAATTTGTATATCAATTTTGGCAAAGTTCACTTCCGTGTAAAAGTTTCCTCTGGAAAGTTCAACTCCAGAAACTACCCCCCAATGTGAAAATCTCACCGTATAAAACCAAAATTATTTATTATGTTTATGAGGGGGATGTCCTCTCATACAATGCCAAGAAATCTGGCTCCCCCTCCATGAAAAATTCCTTCCCTCCACGGAAAATCCCATCATGTAAAGTTATTCCCACATAAAATACTCTCCCCACCAGGGAAATTTGCCACAGACAATTCTATTCTAGCTGAAAATTACCCCTGGAAAATTTCTTGCGGAGGGTTCCGGCTGAAAAACTTTTCTTAGCCCACTTTTATTTGAAAAAGACTTTAATTTCTGATTGTTTTTAGAATCATGCTGGAAATACCCCTCCGTGGAAAATTCTTCTCACAATTACTCCCACTCCCTCTGGAGGATTTATCTTATGGAAAACTCCCCCATGAAGAATTTCTCCCGTGGAAAATCCCATCACCTACGAAAAGATACTCTAGACAGGTCCAACTCGGTAAATATTTCCCCAGGATAATTCCCCTTAATATCTTCACATGTAAAATTGAGCCGGCAAAGAAAAAGTAAGACAAATAAAAAAGAATTTTGAGTAGGAATCTTGGCAAATTTCCCCAGTGTAAAATTTCCCTTCGAAAGTCCACCTCTCGGGAACTTCTCTCCTCACGAAAAATAATCCCCATAGAAACTCCCCCTCCCCGAAAAATGTTTGTATGCTTCTCAATAAGAAATACTATACGTAAATAATAGGCAAATTTCCTGACTAACAAGCCTTTCCCCACGGGCAGTGGGGGGTTGTGTTATCCTCAAAGACATAGTTACTGGGCTTTTCAACTATATTGAAACAAAAGGCTATCTCGAAATTTTGATCGGATGACTTTTAGGAAAAAATGTGGGTGGGAGGGGGTCAGTTACACTCCAATCTTTTTGGTCACTTGAAAAGGACACTAGAACTTTTAAGTTCCGTTCGAATGAGCCCTTTCTCGATATTCTAGGATCATTGGTTCGATGCAATTACCCCTGGGAAAAACAAACAATCAAATACAAGTAAACACGCATCCGTGATCTTTCTTCTGGCCAAAAAAAAAATCTCATTTTTGCAGATGGAAGCTTGAAACTTCTACGGCAGGGTTCTCGGATACGCTAATATGATTGTTTGATTTTCATTAAGATTCCTTGACTTTTAGGTGGTGTTTTCTCCCTTTTTCGAAAATCAGGTAAATTTTCTCCGGGTTGTAGCTTTGATACGCTACGCTGAAGTTAATGAATCTTATGTACTGGAATTAACATAATAAGCCAATTCTTTTGATATATCTATTGATATCAAAATTCCGTTTTTTAGAGTTTCAGCTACAATTGAGCCGCATCGCTCCTTACTTATAGTTCGTTACCACGAACTGTTTGATTCAAGTCATCAGCTAAACTTATCCTAATACGAGTACATCCTTGAATAATCGAAGGGCATGATTTATGCACAACAAGAAAATGTTATTTTTCAGTTATGGTTTATAATACTAAAAATAGACTTTTGCTCGAGAATGCTAGGTTTTTTTATAAGACTAATTGATGACTCATGGGGGCTTGTTACAAATTTTTCTTTCACTTAGATTCCTCTGAGACTTAAACTGTCTTTGTTAGGTTCATTTTTATTATCTCCCTGCAGGTTTTGCCCAAGTGTCTTTCTGTATCTATCGTCGGTAGTTCCAGCGATATGGCTTTTGGAATTTGATAAGCTTGATAGAAGATTAGAGGTTCAAGAAGAAATAGAATTCATTTCTACTAATTCATCGGAAGAACTTCCTGCAATTCAGACTTTTGGAGTAAGTTTTAAATCATTTAATTTGTTCACTATTAATTGAAAAAATTTATTTCTAGATAAGCCATAGAATCATAAAGTAGCAAACAAAAATAACGAACTATTTCAAAAGCATCTAAATAGTCTTTTCCCAGCCGTAATATCGATAGCTGCTACTTTACATGTTAGATTCTCAGTCAAACAAAAACCAGGAAATTGGATTTTAGTAGCCAATACACATTAATCAGGTTACAAATTAACAGACTGATTAACAAGACAACTTATCACTCTCACCAGCTGTGATATCAATAGCCAGTAGGCTAACATCATTCCTTAATATGTATAAATATATTCGATTATTACCCAAAATAAAAAACTAATGAACTATATTGTCAACTTCCCAAATAAGATTTTTTCTGTCTATAACATGGAAAATTTCAAGCTATGACGTGAGTTTCTTAAATTAATCTACAGACCTGAAGCCACCAAGATAGCTTCACCCCGGATTTGTTTACAAAATAACCGTGAAATATCTATTTCATAAAGCAAAGGAAAGCCATGGGATGGAAAGTCAGACCTGGGCTCATCTTACAGAAGTGTATCTTATTAGGCAAAACATTTACATAAACCATTTAGGGACACACTTATAATATCAATGATATATAATACATAATAACATACGCTTATAACACTTATAATATAATATAATGATATGGGTAACGCATTTTGCATTTTTACATCAGGTATAATGCTTTACTAATTTGACGTTTCAGATTAGCTCAAAACCGTACAGTATGCAAAACTGTATGTGTAAGTGTGGAACTTGACTGAAGATCCACGACGGGTATGATAAAATCCCTTATGTATTTAAAAATCAGCAAATGTAACTTATGGCTTCTTGGAGATTTTTGTACTCCAAGGGGGATTTAATGCTCCCCTTGTCCTCCTCTCCAGATGTCCCTGCTACCCAGTAAAAAATGAGCTTAGCAGGATAATGTGCTTAGGGCATAATCCTAAAAATATAGAAAAATATTAATGGTCGGCTTATTTGTGTAATTTTATAGATATAAGATAGGTTACTCGCTGCGTGTTGCTGCGATCTTAAAAGAAAGGAATTAAAAAAAAACCTGGGAGATTCCCTCGTGGAAATATCCCCCGCAGAAAACTCCTGATGGGTGGAAAATACATCTTGGAAAATCATACACCGCGGAAAATCCCCCCCCCCCTTTGAAACTCCCCCTGCGTTTTTGTAGCGATCAATGACAAATTTGTAGGTATTTCTGTAAAGTTTGAATTACTTAGGGTAAATAGCGCTCATTCAGGGGCTAGCAGACTTATAAGCCCTCCAGGGATTATTTTTTCTCCATCGGCTTTTAAGAAAAACAGCAGTAATCAATGAATTTGCTTGAAAGGTCTTCTTACGTCAACGACTTGGGTGGTATATTACAAACAGCTTCTTTACTAGACTTATAACAAGTACCAATACAGGACAAAAATCAAAGTCATTCTCTTCCGCATGAGTTTTTTGCCAACCTTGTCGTAAGAATAGTTAATTCAGCTTCATCATATTTAAAGAAAATCAATTTAGACCCAATAGTCTGCTTTATAGTCATTTTGTCAAAGTAGAAGCTTGAGTAAACAGAGAAATGATCAGACATTTCACTTAATAAGATGTAATTTAGGCTCGAGGCACTTTTACGGAAGATATTGTCAATCAAAGTGGTCGTATAAAGCGCATGTGCATAGACAGAAGAAAATCTAAAGATGATGAAAAATTCATAAGACGGCTAACCTTGTTGATTACGTTATTGTAAACTAAAGACTGGCATGATCGATAGGAGATGCTAGGGTATATAGGAGTGCTGTTATTGGTATTAAATGTAAAGATCACCATCTAGTAGTGTCTAGAGCTAATATAAAGCTGAAATTTAGGAAGGACACTTACCTTCCGGGAAGCTATATTTGTAGACTCCAGGATGAGAATTTGTGAGAAACTTCCCAGGAGCAGCTGAATACTAAATGGAGAGCCTAAAATTTGACAATGTTGAAGATGGATGGAATAATTTTAGGAAAATGGTTTGTGAAGTCACTGATTGTGTCTTTGGGATGGCAGTTAGGAACACAGCTAAGAATGTTAATGAAAATGCTTTATGTTTCGTAGAGAGAAGGAGGGGCTTGTACAAGAGTTTTTTGTGTTATAAATCATGTTAAAATAAAATGGATGTACGGAAACTGGAGAGAAAGCTTTTAAATATGAATTAAGAAGGTATGAATTGAAGGCCATGGATAAAATTGCTGATGATCATGAAAATGCAGCCAGATGGCACTAGAGGAGCATATTGTGCTGGTATGTTAAAAATTGAGAGGAAGTGGTCAATCTAAACTTACCCCAGTTAAAGATATGAATAGGGCCGAAGTTAGTGATAAGAAAAGAATTAATGAGAGATGGGATAAACTCATAAGAAATGAAATTGAAAAGAATGAAACAGTTTATAACACTTTAGAACTGAAGGAAAATTTGTTTTATGAAGTAAAATTAGTCACAGTCCTAAAAGGATTAAAGTTTTTTAAAAGTGGTGGCTGTGAAGTTAGAGACAAATCACTGAAGACATTGAATTTGATTTTTGAAAAACGGGAAGTGCCCACTGATTTTAGGAAAACTTTAATTTAACTCCTCTATAAGAAAGGCAATAAGAGATAGTGTGATAATTATAGAAGCATTGGATTGGTGTCTTTCGGAAGCAAATTACATTGGAGGCAAGTATGGTAATACTTTTTAGACTTCAAGATGCCTTATTTAAATCATTAAGAGTAAAACAGTGGGGTCTTACGAAGGGTAAAGAACACGTCAACCAAATTTTAACTCTTAAGTTAATAATTGAAAAGTCTGTGAGTCTTCAAACCCCTATAGTCCTCAGTTTTATAGATTATGAGGAGGAGTTTGATTCAGCTGATAAAAGAGCTTTAGCGAAGATCCCATCTGTGTATGGTACACCAGATAAATATATTAAAGTAATTATTGTTGTACAGGAGAATAACATTGCCGAAGTTAAGGAAGGAAATATTTTTGATTTATGTAAATTATCTTTATTATGTTGTAAAAAAGCAGAAACTTATTAATTGCTGTAGACTTTGTCATCCTGAGCCTTCCCTTGCCCATAGTGGCAACTATAGTTCGCCCTCTTCTGATTTCCTTTTTTGTTTTGCTGATGACAGCATACTTGGCACTTCGGGAAACTGCGAATCAGATTTTCGATTAAATTTGGAAAATTTGTTTGGGAGGGTAATTTTGTGGCTTGATGCTAATTATCTTACCCTAAATTTTTCCAAGTCCAGTTTTTTTATTTTTTCCCGTGTTTCTCAGGTTTATCCCCTGTTTTCAAAAATTCACCAGCCAAATGGGATAATTCACAGATCTAAAGATCGATATTTTCGTTTTTTGGGCATTCTTGCTGATGAAAACTTATCTTTCAAATGTCACATTGATTTTATTAAAATGAAGATATGCAGGAGTCTCGTTATTTTAAGGAAACTTAGGCATACTTTTCCTGGATCAATTTTGAAAACCCTTTTTCACTGCTTAATCCAATCTTACGTTTCTTACTGTTCAATAGTGGGGAGGCCAACCTTTCTTTCACTGTTCAAACCACCTTCTAAAGTCTACAATAGAGCTAGAAGTCTTATTCAGGAAACAAATTGTTCATTAGTTATCCAATTGCATGATCTTGAGTCACTGTAAATTCTTTCATGCGCATGCTTTACTTTTCTCAGCTTCATGGTGACCTCCCCCGGCCCATAAGTGTTCCGCTATCTTTTACCTCTGATGATAATAATTATAATCTTCGCAATATGACAAATCATGTTCAAGTTCCATTTACTCCTTGCATAAGGTCAGTTTTAATCCTTTAATGGCGTGTCATATTGTTTGGAATAAGTTGCCTGAATCGGCTCGAAGGTGCCACTCATTTGGTTCGTTTAAAAAAAATTGTTAAAAATTCTTTGGCTTCGTAGAAATTATTTGTATCGGTTTTTTTTATTATTATTATTTTTTTTAGTCTATTTAATCTACTTAATTAATTTAGTATATTTATTTCATTTTTTCCTATAGTTTCATTTTATCTATATTTTCTTTTCTTCTTCTTTTGCTCTTATGTCTGTGAGTAACTGATCATTTTAAATTTTGTTTTGTTTTTAACCTCTCAGCAAGTAACTTATTTGTCCTCTCCCTTCTTTACAGGGAAATGAGTCTTTGAGGGAATAATAACGTGTATCATTGTATATGTATTTAATGAAGAACAAATCTTGTCTTATCTAAATTAGATTGTTAGCGCGTTTCGTACTAAATCAGGAGTTAAGCATGGTTGCGTTCTATCCCTCTTTATTTGTTTCGGTTTGAGACTTTGTCCTAAGAAGCCAGCAAAGGGAATGGGAGAACAAGGCGTCAAGTGTGGGAGTAAAATTATCGTAGATTTAGATTATGCTGATGATTTGAGCATTCTAGATGAAAATGTTAACAAAATGAATGATGTTTTAGAGGTTTTGAGAGTTCAGGGTGCAAGAATAGTTTTAAAATTAATGTTGAGAAGACTAAGTCGTCAAGACTCGCAATAAGTAAATATGAAGAGGTGATCTTGGGTAACAAGAAAATCAATCAAGTGGATAACTTATACTAATCATAGGTAGCATTATTAGCAAAGACGGTGGGTGCAGTGAAGATGCTAAAAGTAGAATAGCCAAGGCCTATGGGTGTTTTTTCAATTTTGAAAAAAGTTGGGAAGAATAGGAAAATAAGCATTTGAACCAAGATTCGAATATTGGAAGCTACAATGATGACAGTGGTCAAGTATGGTTTTAAAGCGTGGTTGTTCTGAAAGATGGAGGAGGATTTGTTTGAAGTTTTTCAGAGAAATTGCCTATGGATTTTTTGGGTATCCGGCTGACGGCCCGTATCTCAAGTAGTAAGTAGCATGAAAAATGTGGTTCAATCCCGCTTCTTAGGGCTATAATGAGAGTAAGCTTGAGATGGCTGGGACAAGCTCTGCGGATGAAGGATGACCGAAAGCCAAAGATCAATCTTATCAGACAGTAGGGAGGCATCTCCAATTCCGACACGAACAAGATCACACGACCATTTCTAGGCCAATCAAAGGGCTACAATACGACCAGTACAAGACCAGACGCCTTTTGAATTCGACCGGGAGTGACATCACTTGACCTCCAATGAATTTACCTTGAATTTATGTAACAGGATGTTGTCGAAATCAACCTACGTATTATCTGCTTCGTCACAATTCCACCCGTATGATTTGTTTTTGCATCTCGTCCAAAATTGATTGCATTATTAGCGGTATCTAATAATGATAAAAACTTATATCATTTTCATAGAGGTGAAACAAAGCACGATATTATTCATATTTTTAATTGGATTGTATGAAGGGGATAAAAGAGTTAAAAGTACGTACCAGTTAAGGTAAGTCTAAGAGGATGATACGTCTTAGGCAACGTAACATAACTGTTAGAATAACATCACTGGTATCAATCTATGGAAACGGTTAGCGATATCAAGAAGATTTTGTGACTTAAATTGGCTTTTCTTCATAGGTGACGTATGAAAACTTTGATATTTTTAGGGAGGTGGGGGACGATTCAAGGGCTCTTTGGGTACATTCTTATGCCCTTCTTTTTCAAAATTAGCTAGTGAAAATATTAAACAATGTAGAAGACTTATGAAAATTTTAATATTTTTTAGGGAGGTGGGGGATGTTTCAAGGGGCTCATTGGGTACATTTTTGCATCTCGTCCAGAATTGATTGCAGCATTAGCGGTATCTAATAATGATAGAAAGTGTATAATGATTTTCATAGGGGTGAAACAAAGCTCAATATTATTCATATTTTTAATTGGATTGTATGAAGGGGATAAATAAGTTAAAAGTGCGTACCAGTTAAGGTAAGTCTGAGAGGATGATAAGTCTTAGGTAACTTGACATAAATGTTAGAATAACATCACTTGTATCAATTTATGGAAACGGTTAGCGATGTCAAGAAGATTTTGTAACTTAACTTGGCTTTCCTTCTTAGGTAACTTATGAAAACTTTAATATTTTTAGGGAGGTGGGGGATGATTCAAGGGCTCATTAGGTACATTTTTGCATCTTGTCCAGAATTGATTGCATTATTAGCAGTATCTAATAATGATAAAAAGTTATATCAGTTTCATAGGGGTGAAACAAAGATCGATATTATTCATATTTTTAATTGGATTGTATGAAGGGGATAAAAGAGTTCAAAGTGCGTACCAGTTAAGGTAAGTCTGGGAGGATGATAAACCTTAGGGAACTTGATATAAATGTTAGAATAACATAACAGTTATCAATGTGTGGAAACGGTTAGCAACGCCAAGAAGATTTTGTGACTTAACTTGGCTTTACTTCTTAGGTGACTTGTGAAAACTTTAATATTTTTAGCGGGATGGGGGATGATTCAAGGGCTCATTTGGTACATTCTTATGCCATTCTTTTTCTAAATTAGCTAGTGAAAATATTAAACAATGTAGGCGCCTTATTAAAACTTTAATATTTTTTAGGGGATGGGTGGATGATCCAAGGGCTCATTGGGAACATTCCTATGTCCTTTTTTTCAAAATAAGCGAGTGAAAATATTAAACAATGTAGGCGAATTATGAAAACTTTAATTTTTTTTAGGGGGGTGGGGGATGATTCAAGGGCTCATTGGGTACATTCTTATGCCTTTCTTTTTCAAACTACTGATTTTTTTTGGGGGGGGGACTTGGAATTTTTTTTATGACTCTTAAAATTACATGAAATATGCTCGCGGCTGTACAAATCGTACTCTATGCATGCTCGTAGACACGAGGCGGCTTTCACAGTGGTACTCTATGGCACGTTATCGACACTACCTAGTTTATTGCATGTTTTTTGGTCATCAATCATTGTACAGTGGAAGAATAAACACATAAGTCGTATCTTTAAAAAAGTGAAGATGGAGCATTTTAAGAAAGTGTGTTCACATGATAGTGTTATTGTAGCATTGAATGCTGACAAGGAGAAGTATTTGAACTATGAATCAAGTACAAGTGGTAGCACTATTTGAAATGTATGCGTTGATTGTCATGACAGTAAGGAAATAATTTTCTTTGGAGTACCAAAAAAAATCAACTCTTATGATGGTGGATATGCGAGATTGAGATCTCCAGAGATGATTGCCCTCAAAAAGAATGCCAACATAAAAATAAGAGTGGATGAAGAGGGGCATATTCTTGCTAGTGCTTGTGGTAAACTGTTACCCAGTGTTAAACCCCATCGTCAGCTTTCGGGTATTAGTATTCAATGGAAGATCAAAAGAAGACTGGCATACTCTTCTACTAATATCATAAACCATATCTTGTCTACGGGCAGGAGCTATTACCTGTGTAAAAATAATGTGGTAATAGACAGTGAAATTGCTGGATAAATAAAAAGGGCATTGGCAGAAAATATCACTAATGAATATAAAGATGAATTGATGAAAAACAAATTGTCAACAAATGTTATTACTGCTATTGATCATATAGTCAATGAACCTAATAATAGCAACAACGAAATATATATTGAACATTTAGGTAACACCCCAGTAAAAATAGTGTATGACACAAAATGGAATAACGATTATTCTACTGATTACGAACTAAGAGAAAACAATAGCTACAGCATCAAGGGAGAACATGATGAAGTGTTTTATGGAACAGATTCAAAATGTCCAAAGTTGTTCAATGACATTTATAATGTAAAATAATGTATGCAACATAATTTTTTTTTATGTTAATATTCTACATTTCATTATTTTAATAAAAATATTTTATGCACTACTTTGACATATTCCCATTATTTTTAGGGTATGGTAGAACGTCAAACGTTTAGAATATCTATTAAAAAGTTGGAGATATAAGAAAAAGAAATTTTCAAAAATAAAGATACTACTGCTACTAACAGGCTCATAGGGGACATATTAGAAAATGAGATAGGTTAAAAGGACTTTTACCAAAGTCTGAGAGAGATGACCTGAATTTTTTAACTCGAAAATCTCTACCGACAAGCAAACACCCAATATAGTCAAAAAGACAGAGTTTTCAGTTTTCAGAAACAGGAACATCCACGTTTAAAATATATCTGATTTTATTAATAGTATTTGATTTTTAATAAAGTCATAACAAACTCTTTCTTGAATTCACCATACAGAAATTTTATTCAAGAAATTATGAAAAGTTGTAAGTAAGTAACAAGCTCTTTCTGGAATTCGCCTCTTGGACACACAACACAGAAATTTCATCCAGGAAATTATGAGATAATTGCAAGTAAGTAACAAACTCTTTCTTGTATTCACCTCTTGGATACACAATACAGAAATTTCATTCAAGAAATTATTAAAAAATTGTAAGTAAGTAACAAACTCTTTATTGAATTTGCCTCTTGGATACACAATACAGACATTTCATTCAAGAAATTATGAAAAAATTGTAAGTAACAAACTCTTTCCTGAATTCACCTCTTGGATTCACAATACAGAAACTTCATTCAAGAAATTATGAAAAAATTTAGAGTAACTAAAAAACTCTTTCTTGAATTTGCCTCTTGGCCAAACAATACAGAAATTTCATTCGAGAAATTATGAAAAATTGTAAGTAAGTAACAAACTCTTTCTTGAATTCGCCTCTTGGACACACAACACAGAAATTTCATACAGGAAATTATGAGATAATTGCAAGTAAGTAACAAACTCTTTCTTGTATACACCTCTTGGATACACAATACAGAAATTTAATTCATGAAATTATTAAAAAATTGTAAGTAAGTAACAAACTCTTTATTGGATTCACTTCTTAGTTACACAATACAGACATTTCATTCAAGAAATTATGAAAAAATTGTAATTAAGTAACAAACTCTTTCTTGAATTCACCTCTTGGATACAGAAATTTCATTAAAAAAATTATGAAAAAATTGTAAGTGAGTATCAAACTTTCTTGAATTAGCCTCTTGGATACACAATACAGACATTTCAATCAAGAAATTATAAAAAAAACTGTAAGTAACAAACGATTTCTTGAATTCACCTCTTGGATTCACAATAAAGAAATTTCATTCAAGAAATTATGCAAAATCTCATCCAGGTAATTATGAGAAAATTGTGAGAAAAGTAAGTAACAAACTCTTTCTTGATTTCACCTCTTGGATACACAATACCGAAATTTCCTTCAAGAAATTATTACAAAATTGTAAGTAACAAACAAACTCTTTCTTGAATTTACCTCTGGGATACACAATACAGAAATTTCATTCAAGAAATTGTGAAAAATTGTAAGTAAGTAACAAACTCTCTTGAATTTGCCTCTGGGACAGACAACACGGAAATTTCCTCCAGGAAATTATGAGAAAATTGTAAGTAAGTAACCAATTCTTTCTTGAATTCTTCTCTTGGATACACAACACGGGGATTTAATCCATGAAAATGTAGAGTTTTGGAAAATGCAGAAATTTAATAATGGCTCTTGTAAATTTTCTGTTTGATTATGAAATAATAAATTTTTAAAAACATGAAATTTTTTGCAATTAAAAACGAACAAAAATTAATTAAAAAACTTTTCGAACAATTACATTTTCAAAAGAAAAGTAAAGGTCATTTTAATCTTAAGATCAGCAGATGCAAATACAATTTAAAATTTAAAATCGAAACAATCAGAAATTACTATTAAGGAATAGATGAAACCAACACTAACCGCTATGACTGAGTTTATATTTTAGTTTCAAGAATCAAAATTAGTTAATACTCTCTATGATTTGTCTTATAAAGCTGGAAAAGTAAAGTGTGATTTATTAAAATTCACAAATGTAATTTTATTTTCTACGATAAATATGATAATGAGATAAAGAGAGCAAAGAAAGCTGAAATAAAGTTAAATAATTGCTTAGACGTAAATTTTCTGTAAACATAGTTCTAATTAATCACTTCTAAAAAGGTAAGTATAGACCACTCATCCTATATGGTGGGGGAGCATGCACAGCTGGCTAAAGCAGTTAACACTTGCCTGGAAGCTCGAAATGTAGAGTGAGATTTTGGAAAATGTAGAAATTTTATTATGATTATTTGAAATTTTCGGTTTGATTATGAGCCATTATATTGCGAAAACAAACAAAAGTTAGAAAAAAATGAAAAATTATCCTGAATTATCCCTGCAATACGGCTAAAAATTAAGAATTAATAAAAACTGTCAAATAGCTAAAGGGAATATGATTAGACAATGAACATGACTTTGGCGTTAACACACAAAAGTTAGATATATTACATATTATCCTTGATTAAATATTCATTACGTATAAAAATTTAGTATAAATAACAATTTTAAACTAGATAAAGTGTAAATTATTCAAAAATGTGCCAGTACATTTCTTCAACACACAAAAGTTAGAAATAATGCACAATTTACCTTAAGTACAAATGCCATGCCGCTAAAAATGTATACTAATATAACCATTTATTATAGCACGATGTGACTGTTGATAATTATGTACCATTATATAGAATAATCACTCCCCAGTTAGAAAACTTGCATAAGTTCCATTACGGACATCTGCTATACGTCTAAAAATGTCGTTTTCATTAAAAAAGTATTCTATCTAAATTGATAATGTTTTATATATGAGCCTTTAAATTGATTTAACACACAAAAGTTATACAAAAAGCAAAATTTTAATTTATTACATATGCAATACGTCTAAAAATGTAGTATTAATAAACAATTAAAAATATATCAAGTGAAATTGTTTTGTATATGTGCCTTAATATTGATTCAACACACAAAAGTTAGTAAAATTGCTAAATTTTCCTTTATTACATATGCAATACGGCAAAAAATGTCGAATAAATGAAATAATAAAAAAAGCTAAGAGAATTTGTGTTGTTAAGGAGGCATTATATTGCATAATATAAAATTTGAAAGACAAATTCCATTTCTTACGGTTTTAAATCTGCATAACGGCTAAAATGAATAACTCATAGATTTTCAACTAGCTAAGAGACATTCTGAATTCTATTCGAATCATGTGATCGTGTTCAAAGAGTTCGTGTTAACGAATTGTAAGTAAGGAGCGTCCCGGCTCAATGGTATCCTAAACTCATGAAAACAGGTTTTTAGCTCCATGAAGGTAAAGCAAGTTGACATTTCCTTTAAAGAATCAGATTTCAATTTTGATTTTAAATATATAGTCTACTCCTACCCATCAAAAGTTACATGCCTGAGAAAATATGGCTTATTTTCGGAAATTGGGAGAAATACCCCCTAAAAGTTATAAAACCTTAATGAAAATCATCTCATCATATTCATCGTATCACAGAACCCTACTATAGAGGTTTCAAGCTCATATCTACAAAAAATGTGGAATTTTGCTTTTTTACCAGAAGAAAGATCACGGATGCGTGTTTATTTTTATTTATTTATTTTTTTTGTTCCAGGGGTTTTCGTATCGACCCAATGGTCATATAATATCGTTGGAGGACTTATTGAAACGGAAATTAAAAGTTCTAGTTCTCTTTTTAAGTGATCAAAAATGGAGGGCAAATAGGCCCCCTCCCACGCTCATTTTTTTCCAAAAGTCACCTGATCAAAATTATGACTTTCAGAGTCGAGTATTTCTAGCAAAAAATATAGTTAATTCTAATTAGTGGTATTCAAAATGTGGCTTACAGAAAACTAATTTCCAGATCTGGATATTCCAAAACGTCACGTTTTTGTAAGAAAAATTATAGAAATAAAATATATTTCTATGGTTCAAATATTTAAAATCCATAGGGGAAAATATAAATTAAAATTTAAACAGACATTAACCATCGAAGGATCGGTGACTTCATTTGAACTATTCATTAATTTATATATATATATATCTTTATTTCAATATGCACTGAGCTTGATGTCATCAAAACAGTTAATAATATGCGGTAATAACTGTATATTTCCTTTCCATAATCAAATTAATAAATGTTGACCTATTGATATATGGAAAACAAGTTCATTTTATGTCTTCTTTTCATTTGCATAAGCCCCCCAATGACATAAGCCATTCTATGACTTGTTTTTCAGGAATAAAGTTATTTTTTTATGTGAACAAAGTAACTCCTGATATTTTAAAGTTCTTGTCATAATGTTAATATTTTTCAAAAATCTTATAAACAATTTTTTAGATTGATCTTTTATTAAACATAATTAAAAGCCACAATAACTATGTACTTAGAGATAAAATGAACTCTTCATCACCGGGGGGGATAGGTTTTTAATTTATGAAATTTAGACATAAACCGATAAAAGTTGGGGGTTGAAAAGATTTGTACTCCAACTCGAAACACAACAGTCGAGAGAGGGATCATTCTAATTGAAAAGATTCTAGTGATCCTTTTAAGTAACAAAAATAATTGGAAGGGTAACTAGCTTCACCCTCCCGCATCACCTTTTCCTAAATCGTCTAATGGGAGCCACGGATCCGAAGGCTGACCACGGACGGACACCACACCACCCGGGATCACAGACTGAAGACCCACCGCAGGTGGGTCCCCCACCCCCGGACTCATAAGCTAAAGGTCCACCGATGGTGGGACCCCCCTAACTACACCTCGGGGTCACAGACCGAAGGCCACCTACGGAATCAGGATCCGCCAGGGGTCACAGGCCGAAGGCCGACTGCAAACGATCGGAGCCCCAGTGGGACCCCCCATCCTCTCACCCCCGGACTCATAAGCCAAAGTGGTCGATCCCCACCCCAGGGGCCACAGGCTGAAGGTTAGGTTAGCAGTCTGGGTCTACCAGTCCCCAGGATAGGTTAGGTTAAGCCTAACCGGTAACCTAACCTAACCCAGGTTAGGTTAGGTTAGGTAACCTAACCTAACCTGGGATAGGTTAAGACCACTTAACCTAACCGTAGTCCTGGCCATGGAGACCCAGACTGTGCCGCCTTCAGACCTGTAGGCCAACCTGTGGGTAGGGTGATGCTAGACCTAACTATTGTCTTATGAGGTCCGAGAGGGTGTGTTGGAGTGGTCCCACTGGGGCTCCGATCGTTTGCAGTCGAGCCTTCGGCCTGTGACTCCTGGCGGATCCTGATTCCGTGGTGGCCTTCTGGTCTGTGACCCCTGAGGACGTGGGGGGGGTGGCTCCCACCATCGGTGGACCTTTAGCTTATGAGTCCGGGGGTGGGGGGACCCACCTGCGGTGGGTCTGCAGTCTGTGATTCCGGGTGGTGTGGTGTCCGTCCGTGGTCAGCCTTCGGATCCGTGGCTCCCATTAGACGATTTAGGTAAAAGGTGATGCGGGAGGGTGAAGCTAGTGACCCTTCCAATTATTTTTGTGACTTAAAAGGATCACTAGAATCTTTTCAATTAGAATGATCGCTCTCTCGACTGTTGTGTTTCGAGTTGGAGTACAAATCTTTTCAACCCCCAACTTTTAGCGGTTTATTTATAAATTTAATAAATTAAAAACCTATCCCCCCGGTGCTGACGAGGCCATTTTATCCATAAAGACAAAGTTATTGTTGCTTTTAATTATTTTTAAGAAAAGATACATCTAAAAAATTGATTATACGATTTTGTGAAAATAATAACATTATGACGAGAACTTTCAAATATCAGGAGTTACTTTTTTCACATAAAAAAAAGAACATTATTTCTGAAAAACAATTCAAATAATGGCTTATGTCATTGGGGGACTTATTCAAATGAAAAGAAGACATATAATGAACTTTTTTCCATGTTCCTATATGTCAACATTTATTAATTTGATTATTGAAAGGAAATATACCATTATTACCGCATATTATTTAGTGTTTAGATGACATCAACCTCAGTGCTTATTGAAATAAAGATATATATATATATATAAAGTAATGAATAGTTCAAATGAAGTCACCGGTCCTTCGATGGTTAATGTATGTTTAAATTTTAATTTATATTTTCCCCTATGGATTTTACATATTTGAACCATAGAAATATATTTTATTTCTATAATTTTTCTTACAAAAACGTGACGATTTGGAATATCCAGATCTGTAAATTAGGTATCTGTAAGCCACATTTTGCATACCACTAATTAGAATTAACTATATTTTTTGCTAGAAATACTCGACTCTGAAAGTCATAATTTTGATCAGGTAACTTTTGGAAAAAAATTAGCGTGGGAGGGGGCCTAGTTGCCCTCCATTTTTGATCACTTAAAAAGAGAACTAGAAATTTTAATTTCCGTTTCAATAAGTCCTCCAACGATATTATATGACCATTGGGTCGATACGAAAACTCCTGGAACAAAAAAAATAAATAAATAAAAATAAACACGCATCCGTGATCTTTCTTCTGGTAAAAAAGCAAAATTCCACATTTTTTGTAGATATGAGCTTGAAACCTCTATAGTAGGGTTCTTTGATACGATGAATATGATGATATGATTTTCATTAAGGTGTTATAACTTTTAGGGGGTATTTCTCCCATTTTCCAAAAATCAGCCATATTTTCTCAGGCGCGTAACTTTTGATGGGTAGGACTAAACTATATATTTAAAATCAGCATTGAAATCTGATTCTTTAAAGGAAATGTCAACTAGCTTTACCTTCATGGAGCTAAAAACCTTTTTTCAAGAGTTTCGGTTACCATTGAGCCGGGACGCTCCTTACTTACACTTCGTTAACACGAACTCTTTGAACGCGATCGCATGACTCGAATAGAATTCAGAATGTCTCTTCAAAAATAAAGATCATATTTATACATTTTCAAAAATCTCACTTTACGTTTACAGCTTAAAGTTTCATGTTTAGCCGTATTGCAGAGGTAAAAAAGTTCCATATCGCAATAAGTATTTCTTTTGTGTGTTTTCTAAAAATTCAGTCACTTAAATAGCACAATGTCCATTTTTCAAGATTAAATTTATAATTTAAAATAAAGATTTTGACGCATAGCTTATTAAGAAAATTAAAATTTTGAATATCTTCTTTCTGTTTAGTTATTATACAATATACATGCTAATAAATTTTCAATTGTAACTCTAGCAATTATAACTTTTTTAATTAAAATAAATTTTTAGACTTATAGCTTTTATAATACATGACCTTTCTGATTTTTTTCTATCAGTTCAGATTTATCGAACAATACGTTCACTTTAATAACTCAATTACCATCTCTATATAATTATATTAGAATTTATACTAAATTTTTAGCCGTAGTGCATTTGTAATAAAGGAACATATTGCATTTTTTCTAACTTTTGTGTGTTTTCTCAATATACTAGCTCATAAACGAAAAATTAACAATTTATATATTTTTAATTTTTATATTCTACTAAATTTTTAGACGTATAGCATATGTCATAAAGGAAATTTTTGAAAACTTTCTAACTTTTTATTTATGATTCAATCTAATTGTTCAGATTTAAAAAAATTTAAATTTATACCGTTTAAATTGCTTCTTAATTATTATGTTTTATACGTATTGCATAGGAACTAAAGGAACTTTTTTCATTTTTTCTAACTTTTGTGTGTTTTCTAATTTTATTTGAAAAAAAATTAAAAATTTACCATTATCTTTTTTAAATATTGAATTTATAATAAATTTTTATCCGTATTGCATTTGTAATAAAGTAAAATTTTGCATTTTTTCTAACTTTTGTGTGTTTTCTCAATTTACAGGCACATTATTAAAACAATTTCAATTTATATATTTTTAATTTTTAATGAATACTAAATTTTTAGCCGTATTGCATTTTTAATAAATGGAAATTTTACATTTTTTCTAACGTTTGTGTGTTTTCTATATTTAAAGTCTCATTTTTGAATATTTTACAATTAATCTATATTTAATGTTTAATTTATACTTCATGTTATGCCTAATTGATTATTTAAAAATGTTAATTATTGCATTTTTTCTAACTTTTGTGTGTTTTCTCTAAAGAATGTCTCTATAACAAAAAATTTTCACTTTATCTATAATAACTTTTTAGGGTATAAGAAATTTTTAGCCGTATTGCATATGGAATCCATGACAATTTATCATTTTTTCGTAATGTAGTTTTATGTAGCTATAGCAATTATCATAATTAAAATCATTTCACTTTAGATAGTTGAATTTTTGTATTAATTCATCAGTTTTATCCGTATTGCAGTGAAAATACAGGAAAATTTGGCATTTTTTCTAACTTTTGTGTTTTCGCAATAGAATTACTCATAATCAAAACATTTACAAGAATCATTATTAAATTTCTACATTTTCCAAAATCTCACTCTACATTTCGAGCTTCCAGGCAAGTGTTAACTGATTTAGCCAGCGGTGCAGGCTCCCCCACCAGAGAGGATGAGCGGTCTATACTTGCCTTTTAGGAGTGATTAATTAGAAATATGTTTACAGAAAATTTACGATTAAGCAATTATTTAACTTTATTTCAGCTTTCTTTGCTCTCTTTATCTCAATATCATATTTATCATAGAAAATAAAATTACATTTGTGCATTTTCATAAATCTCACTATACGTTTCCAGCTTTATAAGACAAATCAAAGGAAGTATTAACTACTTTTGATTCTTGAAACTAAAATATAAACTCAGTCATAGCTGTTCGTTTTGGCTTCATATATTCTTTAATATTAATTTCTGATTGTTTCAAGTTTAAATTTTAAATGGTATTTGCATCTGCTGAGCTTAAGTTTAAAATGACATTTACTTTTCCCTTGAAAACGTATTTTTCTAAAAGTTTTTTAATTAATTTTTGTTAGTTTTTAATTGCATAAAATTTAATGTTTTTAAAAAATTCTTATTTCATAATCAAACCGAAAATTTACAAGAGCCATTATTAAACTTCTGCATTTTCCAAAATCTCACTCTACATTTCGAGCTTCCAGGCAAATGTTAACTGCTTTAGACAGCTGTGCATGCTCCCCCACCAGATAGGATGAGCGGTCTATACTTACCTTTTTAGGAGTGATTACTTAGAACTATGTTTACAGAAAATTTACGTTTAAGCAATTATTCAACTTTATATCAGCTTTCTTTTCTCTCTTTATCTCATTATCATATTTATCATAGAAAATAAAAATTACATTTGTGCATTTTCATAAATCATACTTTACGTTTCCAGCTTTATAAGTCAAATCCTAGGGAGTATTAACTACTTTTGATTCTTGAAACTAAAATATAAACTCAGTAATGTCTGTTCGTGTTGGTTTCATCTATTCCTTAATAGTAATTTCTGATTGTTTCGAGTTTAAATTTTAAATGGTATTTACATCTGCTGAGCTTAAGTTTAAAATGACCTTTACATTTCTTTTTAAATCGTAATTTTTCTGAAAGTTTTTTAATTAATTTTTTTTCGTTTTAATTGCAAAAAATTTCATGTTTTAAAAAATTTCTTATTTAATAATCAAACCGAAAATTTACAAGAACAATTATTAAGTTTATGCATTTTCCAAAATCCCACTTTATCTTTCGAGCTTCCATTCAAAATAATGTTAACTGCCTTAGCCAGTGGTACATACTCCTTCACCATATATGAGGAGCGGTCTATACTTACCTTTTTAGGAGTGATTAATTAGAAGTATGTTTACAGAAAATTTACGTTTAAGCAATTATTCAACTTTATTTCTGCTCTCTTTGCTCTCTTTATCTCTTTATCGTATTTATCGTAGAAAATAAAATTTACATTTGTGCATTTTCATAAATCACACTTTACTTTTCCAGCTTTATAAGTCAAATTCAGTGGAGTAATAACTAATTTTGCTTCTTGAAACTAAAATATACACTCAGTCATAGCTGGTCGGTTTGGTTTAATTTATTCTTTAATAGTAAATTGCTTTTTTCTTCATGGAACTAAATTATAAGAATAATACTTACCTTTTTATAAGTGATTATTTACAATTATATTTATATGTAATTTACGATCAATCAATGATTCAACTATATTTCTTCCTCCTTTGATACAATGACGTAGCTCTGTCTTTTATTCAAAAAAAAATTTCCTTGGGGAGGTTTTTTTTTCCTGTTTCCATCACTGACACTGAATATAATACTTGCTTCTAAAAAATTTAATAAATCTCGCTCCGTATTTACAAAATAATAAAAAAAAAAACCCACATCTGTATAATTGATGAATTTTATAAATACAAAATTATAGATAAAATTAAAAAAATAAGTAAACATTTTTATTAAATTTATATAATACCCTTCAATATATTCATGAAGACTATACCTTTCCACAGAGCTTTTGGCCAGAGTGTTCTCGACCTTTTTTAGTATGTATGGAGCGAGTGGGGGCTCACTATCGAGGTAGAGGAGAATCTTCTAGCTAAATGTGCAGAGAACGAGAGCATTGAGATCACCTCTGAGGAGGAGGACGAACGTCTCTGTACATGTAGAGCGGTGGATCTGTTGGGGAGTGAGTCCTTGGTTAGAGTGCATATCCCGCAAGTTCGAGTGCGTGAATATTTATGTGCGGAGGAGATAACCTCTCTCATAAATATTGTGTCAGTGGAGGGGGATCTGTTGAGGAGTGAGTCCGAGTATTTATTTGCTTATGAGATACCCTCTCCCATAAATACTATATCAGTGGAGGAGGATGAGGTTCAAATAATAGAACCTCCTGAGGTAGTATACATAAAAACAGTGATAAATATGGATATTACAAAGGAATAAATATTTGAACATAGATTGTTTGTAAATTTGTTTATTAATAAAATGCATATATATATACAACAATGTCTTTAAATCTTCACTTTAGATTTCTTCATCTTCGAGGTATTGGCAACTGTCGCGAACCACTAATGCTGGTAAATCATTTGGATTCACTGTATATTGATCTTGATTGACTGCAAAGTCAGGGTCACATTTTCTACAGTACAATGTAACTTCACTCTTGTCATATCTGTTTTTTTAGTCAATGATACTATTTGCATTCATATTATGAAATTCAAGAGTTTCAATCTGTCTATTTGAAGCAATATCACATACAATGTTTTCAAGTGGTGAATCACATTCCGTCATAACCAAATAAAAATCACTTGGCTTATAGTCATAGTAGGTGGTGTGATCACAACGATGACGTATAAACCAGATTGTCTTGTTACCCCAACAGTTGAATCGTAGACCAGATTCCTCTTCCCAGAATAATTTAAATCCACGACGATACCAATCTCGTAGAAATAAACTAAAATCACGTTTGGGATTCTTTCCAATCATACGGGTGCCCGTGACACTTTTGAAAAGCTGTATGAATATCATCCTAGTTTTAAAGGTCAAAATGCCACATTTGCCTCTAAACGTTAAGTTACACCATCCACACAAAACGAAGAAATCTCTCTTTTTGGGAAATGATTCCAGAAACCCTCAGAAGTTTAGTTCTTGGGGCCAAATGGGGTAAAGCCTTCTAATTAAGTCAATTTGAAATTTAGTAAAAATATATTAAGACGCAAATACAAAGTTTCGAAATATCACTTTTTATTAAGATAAGGACCATATCCTGCCAAGTTTCTGCTTAGCGGGAAATTGACAAATAACCACTTCCAAGCTATTGTGTCGGTTGGGTCCAGGAATGTGTAGTTGATAAAATGTATAAAAGATACATTTTACGGGAAGGGGTAGACGGATACTAACTTTAAGCCGGACTGACCTCTGGTCCGTTGATTTAGAAATACCTTGGAATATTGTTGAATTATTGTAAGTGTCTAAGTATCTTATTATATATTATTATAGTTTTCTGAGACTTGTGGCCTACTTGGGATAATCCGTTGTAGTAGAATATATATGTATTATCAAACCTTGTATCAGTATATGTTAACTGAATAAAAATATTGGGTTATAACCAACCTCTCTTCAATCTACATTTAGTCCCTCGAAAATACCCAGCTGGCACGCCTCATTAGCCGGTCATAGCCTAAGGCACGCTACCAAAGTTTAACTACCTTAGGGTCATAGTTTATCTACCCTATAAAGGGAGAATAAAGGCATCTACCACAACATCACCCTAATACCATAAAAACAACGTTACCACAACTGGTGGCCGTTGGAAAAACTGGGTCGATAGGGCTAGATAAAAATAGTAGATTAAAATAAAATGGCTTTACCAGAGGAAAAAATGACTTCCCTATCAACGGTACTTGAAATTGTAAAAATTATACCCGAATATGCGGGAATCTAAGATGTAGATGAGTTTATCAAAAAATTGAAAATTTTCGACGAACTAACTGAATCGTTTGACGATAAGGTCAAAGAGCAATGCGTTGCAGCCAGATTAAAGGGAAGCGCCCTTAAACCTTTTGAGGCAATTAAGGAAAAAGAGCCCAAAAATATCAGTACTTTAATTGAATCTTTTAAAACAAGGTTCATAGGGACAAGCATCTCCGAGACGCTAAGAACAGAGGTAGTGACATTCAATAGCTCAACTAGTATCAGGGAATATGCCGACAAAATTTGCTGATCTGTATGCTGACAATTAGAGAAAGGTGGAAATAACGAGACAGTAAAGAAAGTACAGCTACATACTTTTACCCAAGGGTTACGAAAAAAGCTATTAAGCCTAATATTATCACGGAAACCTGAAAATTTAGAGCAGGCTTTAATCCTAGTCGAAACAGAAGTAAAAAATGACGAGGCTATGTAAAAGTTTGATCAGATGTCAATAAATAACACAGGAGCCCAAGCAAGTATAAAATGTGAAAGGGGACAGAAGCGGGTGAACTTTGAAGAGCCAAATCTTGAACCAAAAAGGGGCGACGGAGGCCGAGGGTCGCTGTCTAGGGAAATAGCTGACAGATTCCACGACCTTGAGAGATTAGCAGCTAACAACTATAGAAAATATGGGCACCCACCCCCACCAAAGACAGATAGTTGGGGAACCAACAATGACAGATCAAAAATATTTAGAAGTAACCAGAAACAAACAAACAACTTAAGAGAAAATTTAATTGCTATTATTGTAGCAAACCAAACCACTATTCAGCAGATTGCTGGCATAGAATACGCAAAGAAGACCAGACGTACAAGACAAGACACCAGTTCAGAACGCAGGGGGGCAGAAATTTAGGAAGGCAGAGAACAAATAAAATTTGGCAAACACCTAATAATATTCCTGAATTTAGGCCTAGGAGGCAAACGGTTAACAATACCCAGGGTCAAAATAGCAACGCTGAAGAAAATTGGGATAACCCCAGAAGGAGACGTTTGAAGGAAGACGTTTTCTTTAAAAAAAAATTCCTTTTTTTGAAAGCCAAGGCACGTACAGTGGAACGATGTTGCTTTGTCTGTTGTCTAACACCTTCTGGCAAGTGTACATTGCCGTCAGTTAAATTTAAACAACGTTCATATATTAGATTAATGAAATCATTGTCAACACCATGTTTGAGTATGGCCTTCCTGAGTGGAGGTTTTGAAGTGCCTAAAACTGAAAATAAATGCCGTTTTTCGTGTAGTTTCTTCAGTGTCAAAATGGCAACTAATAGCTTTTTCTACTGTTCACCGGAAGATATACAGTAATTTCTTTGTCGAAAATATCTGTGACGACACGTAGATCCTCGGGTGTATTCTGATTAAGATCTAGCAAAATGTCCCCGTAGGGCTTATTTGTTGCCTGACTGTACGCTAACAGTAGAAATTTTGGAGCCTGGATATATTTGCTTATTGAGAGTTATTAGCGAGCTAGAATCACGAACAACTCGGTAGATAATATAGATGGTGCAATTCAACGCAAAGGTTCTCATACATTTGCTCTGATGAAACAGATCGTGTAGAACTAGGGTTATGGAAATGTGTTCATGATGATAGCGAACAGTAAACAGTTGTAGCATTTCCTGTGAGAACTGTTCAATTGATTCAGCCAAATCATCAATAATCAGCCACGAGCATTGGTTCAATACTATTGAAAACATCAAGTCCCCGTATGAATTGTATTGGCATGGATATGGCAATACCTTTTATTTGAACGTAGGACTCCTGCCAAATACTATAGCAATAATAAATTTTCTTTGTTTTTTTCAAAAACATTTTATTACAATTTTTAATTATTTTAGCTAAAAGTGTCATTTTCCCAGACATTGATGGATCACACAGAAACGACCTGAATGGTGTTTTAAATTGATACATACTGCTGTTGACAACAGTCGGACTACAACTAACTGTAAACCACACTTGTCCAATGAATAAATAATAATTTTCCTATAGATCTATCTAGTACAAGAGCAACAAAAACAATATTTCATTCATTTATTAACATCAACACTTTTCTGTACAGCATGAATAGCACACACTATTTGTTCAACATGAAAAATAGCAACAATAGAATTTATTAACATCAACATTTTTCTGTACAGCAACATGAATAGTACACACTATTTGTTCAACAAGAACAACAACAGCATTTTTCATTTATTAACAAAAACACTTTTTTTGTGCAGCAAGAACAACAGTATTTATTAACAAGAGCACTATTGTACAACAACAACATTTTTCATTTATTGACAAAAACACTTTTTTGTACAGCAAGAACAACAGTATTTATTAAGAACAGCACTATTGTACAACAACAACATTTTTCATTTATTGACAAAAACACTTTTTTTGTTCAGCAAGAACAACAATAGTACATTCATTTATTGACAACAACAACACTATTGTAAAACAACAAAATTTTCATTTTTTGATAAAAACACTTTTTTACAGCAAGAACAATAATAGTACACACTATTTGTACAACAACATTTTTCATTTATTGACAAAAACACTTTTTTTTACAGCAAGAATAGTACAATGATGAAGGAGGAGACAGTGAATATGGAACCAATGCAATCTATAAAAGAAAATAGCTTATTTTCAAAGTGTCTAAATCACCAAATTTTTAAAACTGAATTATTATTTACACACATGCTTAAAAACACGCTTAGTAGTAGTAGTAGTAGTAGTAGTAGCAGATTTTCGTTAATTCACTGATCTAACTAATATATATATCCTGAAAGTTCCAATTTCCAACTTAAAATAAGATATTTACAATCTAAAGCATAACATAGTCGGTTTTGATTTTGTTCAAACACCCCCCCCCCAAAAAAAAAAAAATCATATTAATACTCTTTATCTGCTTTGGGAAAAAAACCAGTGTCTTTACTTGGTTTGAAATGGATAGCCTATCCTTTCAAGGCCATCTTCTGTCATGATACACAACTCATTCCGATAGAAAGTTGTTTTTATAATATCTGTAGAGGCAAGGTGAAGCATTCGTTAATAAAGCAGTTTATATCTCTGTTTTGGCTTCACTAACCTAATTCAAGAGAATTCAGCAGGCTGAATGCATGCAATAATTAAACAATTCAAAGGCAGAACGTTATATTTTATCAGGTTGAAAAAATAGCGAAAAATGTCTTTTAATATCTCTGACACACTTTTACTGTGTTGAAAAATGGCAAAAAGAAAGGCCTAAAAAAGTTGAAAGAAATAGCTAGATATTTCTATAACCAGGTAGAAACTAGAGGTAAAATGCTTACATCTCCAAATTCTGGCGTGCACTTGAGAGCCGGATGGTCCTGGGAACACATGCCGGAGGATCGATGGGGCGGTGACGTCACGCTCTTGTGCAACTGGGACAGCAGTGTCAGTGGGATATGCAGATGTGGGTGGCTCTGGATGGGCCAGCCATCTCCAGCTGTTGCATAGGAGATACGTCATTACCCCTAGTTCTCTTTTCAGGAGGAGGAGGGAACTTCTCACAATGATCATATATAATAAGAAAAAATTTAGTATAGAAACATGACTCCCTGTTCAAGAAGAAAAATTAGCACCCTATTCTACGTACTTTATTTTCAGTCATAATTTTGTCTAAAAAGCATCTGCCATTGTCCCAGAGATGCCCCTCCCACCCCCCTTTTCAGCAAAGCAAAAAGTAAAAATTTGGGATGAAGAAGCTAGGCTTTGAAATCAAATGTTTTTATTCCAAAACTTGTGAGAAATAAGTCTTGACAATCAGTAGTCTGTAGCCTTAGGATCGAAATCAACGTTTCTATTTTTACCATTTAGAAAATAAAACAACGTATAATTTAAAGCAGAAAAGAGCTAAGGTGTGTTTAAAGTTAAAAAAAACTAACATTATTCATCTAGGGCCAAAAGATGGATCAAATCCAGGCCAATGATTTAAAATCTAGATCTCAAAATAGCCATCCATAAATATAGCAGACAAAATCTAGTATAATTAAAAGCTAACCAAAAACTAAACTTAAGAGTTGCATGTAGGAAAGGCTACATTATTTTTCTTGTCAAAAGGGGGTACATGTTTCCATAATGAATCCATCCCCTTACATTTCACATGAAGAAACAGTTTGTTTCACCTTACAACGAAGTTGTTAGAAGCGAGGCATTAACTCTGGCACAGTCAATTCCCCCCTCCTCCATATAAACACTGAATACTCAAAATGTAAGACAAATTTTCCGTATGAAAATATTTATCATAAGCAACACCCGCCCCCTTTGCAATTCATAAGATTTACTGTAGAAAGATATATCGCTAATTTGACTGGAAAAAAATATCTTTTTCTGTGAAACCACTGTAATGTTTAAGCTTAATCCGACGAATGTAATTGAGTTACAAAGGATGTGTATTTGACGTGTGTCAATAATTACCCCTATTTAAATCTTTACGGAAATGATAAAGGCCAATTTAGCTGCTTAATGTCATAAGGGCTGCTTGTGTCAATAATTACCCCTATTTAAATCTTTACGGAAATGATAAATGCCAATTTAGCTGCTTAATGTCATAATGTCATAATCAGTATATTAATACTTAAGAGTTGACGGTTGTAAGTTGTCACTTTTGCTAGAATACAGAAATCATGAAAATTGTCTATATTTGCCGAAAAGGGAATGATTTCCAATGAAAGAATTAAAATCGTTGACGGGGAGGTTTACATGGTAAAAAAGACCGTATTTTACGCTTTCTAACGACTATAAACATCGTATAGTGGAGGTTTTTTTATTGGGGGGGGGGGGTATACCATGAATTTGAATATACTGGAGGGGGGCTACATAAATGATTTTATTTGGAAAAACCTAAGCAAATTTACTGAACAGAACTCACATTAAAATCTGTGTAGCTAAAGCTTCCAAGTCAACAATATCTGATGTACTCTCCATGATGTCTTGAGACTGTATGATAATTTAACCTCAACGCATGTCCATTAAAACCAAAATCTCAAAAGCGAATTGTGATGTAAGGGAAACCTTACGTAACTCCCTAATTGACCTAGAAAGAGACACATGATCCTGTCCCGTTAGAATCGATAATTCCCCGTCTATTATGCAAATCAATTTCTCAGAAATCCTGCCCCCTTCGTCGGATCAATACGCTTAGAAACATCCCTTGATTGGCTTAGAAAGAGACACGTGAACCAGTCCCGTTAGTGGATCAATACACCATGAATAAATTATGTAAGTTTAGTATGCAATAACCCATTTCTACTAGTGAGGCGCCAATGACGCAGTAGGTTTTAGGCTTCTGCACTGAGGCGATACCCAAACTCTTGTTTGTAGTTATTTTTATTCGATTCAAACTTGATTTGCATATTCAATTTAAGTTTCACTCGTTTTAAGATTTATTTATTCATTTACATTAATAAATATTGTATGTTTGTTCGCATTGATTGTTTATTTAATTTCTTTTCGTTTTAAGTTTCATTTATACTTTAATAGCAAAAATTTTTTTTCGTTTTAAGCTTGATTTTCATATTCAATCTAAGCATTACTCGCTTTAAGATCTATTTATTCATTTATATTATTACTTGGTGTATGTTTTTGCTATGATTGTTTATTTAATTTCTGTTCGTTTTGGGTTTCATTTATTCTTTAATAGAAATTTCTGGTCGTTTTTATTTTTAAATTTAAAATTTAGTTTTATCTCCTGAGCTTAAGTTTAAAATGGCCTTTACTTATCTTTGAAAAAAATATTTTTCGGAATGTTTTTTTTAATTAATAAAAAAGAAATGGTTATGTGTTTGAAAAAGGCTACGGAACAGGTTAAAGAGAATTTGGAAGATGCGAAGACAGAACAAAAAGAAAAATATGACAGAAAAATCCAAAATAAGAGTAATTATTGTTTAGGAGACTTGGTCTATGCACACAAAAACAACCAGGAAGGGACAAAAAAAAGTTAAAACCGAAATTGGATGGACCTTACAGAATTGCAAAAATTCTACCAAATAACTTAACCTATATTTTAAAACATTATTATAACGAAAAGGAAGAAATAGTACACCATTATAGAATGAAAAAAGGATTTTTTTTCAAAACCAGGAAAATCAGAGCCCAGTTCTTAAAATGAAGAAATAGATGAAACAATTGATGAAATCTATAATCTTTTTAATGACCAAAACAGTTGGGGAAGTGGAAGGAATTTTTAGCCCTGTCTAGGCTACAAACTGTCCACAACAAACAAGAGAAAAGAGGCAATGTTCAATGCCCATAGGATACTAACAATGAAAGTGACAGAGAAGAATTCCAAAGACAACCTACTGGCTAATAAAATAATAAGCCATAAGGTAAGTCAAGGGAAAAACAATAATTGAAATAAACACAAAATTTGTCTGAATATCATACACTAGACTCGCAGAAAATCTTCTCACCAAACTGTCTTTTGGAACAAACTCCATCTATTAGACGCGAGCTAACAGAATGCGAAACCGATAATTCTTCTACAGAAACAGATATAACTAAACCTGGGCCCTCGTTAAGAAAAGCCACATTAAGAGAAAATCTATCAAGAAAAGTTAAGAAACCAGAAAGACAGCAGCAAGTTCCTTCTTCAGCAGCACAAGTGGCTAAATCACTAATGAAAAGGGCCAAACGTCAACAAGAACGGAGGCTAAAGACATTTGATGAAACAACAAAACCACGCTCAAAGTCAGAACCTTGTAAGAAGAGTATTAGGGTTATTAGAGTTAGGATAGATTCCGAAACTTCTGTTGCCTCTAAAGGAGTTAAAAGAGATCTTGAAAAACATACAGTATTTTGTATTAAAGGAAGGATACTATGAATTACCTTCGGGGTTATACTTGATCGACCCCTTAAGCTGGTATGCTAAGCTATTAAAAGCATCTTATTTTCTATTAACGGGAAACCTCCAAATAAACGTAAAAATACCCCTGGTTCAGAAAAAGAGCGTATTTACAATGTATCAAGCTTTTCCCATGGCAACAGGGGGCCCACAGGGGGTAATAATCACCATGACATCAACTTCAGCGTATGTACTAGTAGAAAACAAAGGAGAAAGAATAATTTCTCTAGACAAAATTAGGGTCATGGATGCTGTAGAAAATGGTATTTTTAAACTAGAACTGACCAAAAAAGGAATAAAAAGGATAAAGAATCGGAATAGTTTAAAGTGCGGGGAAAACATAATTCTAGAAAATCGACAAGGCATTCAAAAAACATGCCGTTGGGAGGACTCTAAACCTTCAGAAACAACTGAAGGAATTATAAAAGTAAGCTTATCCGAAGTGTTGGTTGCAAATAATGTTACGCCAGATGGAACTCGTGTTCAAGACAGAGAAATACCAAATTTTCCACTAATTATATCGACAATGTCAGAATGTAATCTATGGCACAAAGATATAAATTTCATTCTTAAAAGAGAAAATAGACAAAGATCAGAAGAAAACATCAATAAATTAACTCCATTACAAATAAAACAATTTTACCAGGCAAATTAGAAATTTTTTCAAAAAAAGGTAGTAAGCATCTAATAGAAAATTGGAAAAAGAATTTTAAAGAACCTATTAGTTGGGCCCAAATGCTGAAAGATATAAAACAAGAGTAAAAAATAGCCCTTAGTCAAGCAGAAGTTACACTTAAAGTAATAAGTGATGAAAGCATTCAATTCAAAGAATTATTTTTAGTAGGGTGTATAATGGGCACAGTATGTGTAAGTTTCTTTACACTTTTAAAAGCTTGGATTATTTATCAAAAGAATTAAATACCAGGTGTCAGACAGGAAGTAACCGAATTACAAGAATTGACGATAACACCAAGGCAATTACAAATGATTCAAGAATATACAGAATACGCAGGAATTGCGCGTTAATTCACAACACGTTAAATTTTATTTTAGTGTTTATATATGATCTATATAAGGAATATTTATTACAGATGAGAATTTGGACAATAATTTGCGTTTTTAAGCTTCTCCAGCTTATTACGGCCGAATTTAGGGTTGTAAAAGGAGTATCGTTTCGCAGGATGAATACCATCAAAACCATGGAAGGCTACTGGCAAGTCGCCATTAGGTTTTATGCTTCAGCCTTACATACCCTCCAGAACCAAATAACGGTACTTGCTAATAATCTGGGAATGACAAGAAGAGAATAAGAAAACATTTTTAACCCACCTCCTTTAACACCCCCTCAGGTAATAGAAAAAGAAATGAAAGTATCATTATTTCAAACTCAGGCAACTTTGTTGTTCAGTGTACTGAACAACCAAATTAATGGGGTTTTAGAAGATATAAAGAGAATGTTAATTACGCTGCAAAAACAAAAACAAAACAAAAAGGAACCAGACAATAAATTAGCCAGAAAGAAAAGAAGCTTAATCGGTATCATAAGGGAAATCTCAGAATATATATTCGGTACGGTATCTGAAACAACGTGGAAGGAAGCAGAAAAACGAATAGGGAAAGTCGAAGTAACAAATCAAAATCTTCTACACTTGGTAAACAAACAACTAACAGTCTTAAAACACCACGAAACAAGGATATTAAAAATTCAAAAATAGTTAATCAAACAATCAATACGCTTTCCATTTTTAAACAGGAGATAACCAATGCAGTATCCATAACTCTAAAACGAATAATAGGAAATCAAAGTGACATCATAGAAGATATAAATCTTCAGATGGCTCTGCAGTTATTATCTAGTGCCACCATCATGGAAATATCCCATGAATTTAATCAATTGGAGTTAGAGTGTCTACCCCTTTTGACAAAAAATTTACCAGCACGACTTCTAAACCCAGGTAAATTAATAAAAGTACTCAAAACCATAGAAAGTCATTTGCCTTATCCATTCAGACTAGGACAAGAACCAAAATTCGAGAATATCCTATACTTTTATAGCATGGCAGAATACTATTTACAAATTAAGCTAGGGGAGTTTTGGATATTTTTAAAAGTACCCCTATTTAAAAATGAAGAATATGCACTGTTCCAAATAAATGCTTTCCCTAAAAGGTTGACGAAGACCACAAGCTGGATTAGGATACATAATTTGCCACCATATATAGCCATTTCCAACTTAAAATATAGGATACCAGAGCAACAAGAAGTTTGTGCTATTAAACTTTGGGAGGAGATGGATCCCTCAAATCCCCTACCAAAAGAATGTGATGTTGATATAGTGAGCGAAATGGAAAAAATAAGTGAAAATGATTCCATATCCAGCGTTCTACAACCCTAAATGGCGCAGTTGAGATGCAAAAATTCTTCAGGGTTAAGGAATATAGATATACGGATAGAAGGGATTGGCCTAATATATTCCCACATTCTGTGGTTTAACGACAAAAGAGACGATTTAATCATCTCCAATTGTAAAAGTTACTGAGATAAATATGGACAAAAGGAATATAAAACTGATACCCAACATAAATCTATTTAAGGCCACAGATTTGGAACAAGATAATGAAAAAATTAAAAAAGTACAAAAGATAATAAAGAAATTAATCCGACAAATTGAAATCCGACAAAAAAATGGCCTATATTGGACCAGAAACATGACCCTAAGGAAACCCATTGAGGGTATATGCACATAATGTGTGGAGAGTATTGTAGTAAAGGCTACTAATTAAGGCAATTTGGAATTTAATAAAAATATATTAAGACGCAAATATAAAGTTTCGAAATACCACTTTTTATTAAGATAAGGAACATATCCTGCCAAGTTTCTGCTTAACGGGAAATTGAGAAATCACCAATTCCTAGCTATTACGTCGGTTGGGTCCAGGAAGGTGTGGTTGATAAAAATGTATAAAAGATAAATTTTATGGGAAGGGGTAGACGGATACTAACTTTATGCCGGACTGACCTCTGGTCCGTTGATTTAGAAATACCTTGGAATATTGTCGAATTATTGTAAGTGTCTAAGTATCTTATTATATATTATTATAGTTTTCTGAGACTTGTGGTCTACTTGGGACAATCCGTCCCAGTAGAATATATATGTATTATCAAACCTTGTATCAGTATATATTAACTGAATAAAAGTATTGTGTTATAGCAAACCTCTCTTCAATCTACATTTAGTCCCTCGAAAATACCCAGCTGGTACGCCTCATTAGCCGGTCATAGCCTAAGGCACGCTACCAAAGTTTAAATACCTTAGCGCCATAGTTCATCTCCCCTATAAAGGGAGAATAAAGGCATCTACCACTACACCACTTAAATACCATAAAATTGCCCCAAGAACTACACTTCTGAGGGTTTCTGGAATCATTTCCCAAAAAGAGAGATATCTTCGTTTTGTGTGGATGGTGTAACTTAACGTTTAGAGGCAAATGGGGCAATTTGATCTTTAAAACTAGGATGATATTCATATAGCTTTTCAAAAGTGTCAAGGGCACCCGCAGAAAAATTTCCAGGGGGGAATTGCCAGAATAGCGGAGATAAAATGAAACTCAAATAAAATTCTCAAATTTGGAAAGCCTTTTTTTCTACGAAGGGAGGTGTACTTTCTGGGGATGGGGGGTGGTATTTTACCTGGGGGGGAGGTTCCGGGGGAGTATTTTTCGTGGGGGTATTTTCCATGGGGGGAGGGATTTTCCGAGGGGGTAATCACCGGCGGGGGGGGGGGGTAAATTCTGGCCACAAGACCGATCATGATACCTTTAGACTGATCATATTCCAAACAGTGAGTGGTAAAAAAAATGTGATTCTTTATTGGTATTAGAAAACCAAGAGTTTTACTATTAAAAAAGAATAGTTACTATTTTACTAATATTTTTGCTAATTACTATTAATTTTACTATTCAATTTAAGCCATTTATTTGTAATTTGTTTCGAATTATTTGTTGATTAATTATTTGTTTATTTATATAAAGATCAATATTTTTTATTTACAAATTTTGGTATCCTGACAAAATTCCCGTTCAGGTTTAAGCTAAAAGTTAAGTTTCATTATTATGAAAGGAAAACAAGCAAAATTCCTAATAGGATAAGATCTTATAGAATACAACCAATAGAATAGACACAGGATGATCATCATAGACTTAAGCAAAATTAGAATCTTACCTCTTAACTAGGATTATATTTAAAAGATTAAGAAACAGAATAAAAAAATTAGACTTACGTTTTTACCTTGACAAAATGTGAGCAAAAACCAAGACCAAACTGACTCCTGGTAGGGCACGACGCTATATATATATATAAAACTTCTTTGTTTATTAATTTCAAAATGAGGTAAGCTTTATCAAGATTTTTGCACTATTGCTAGGGCATAAGAATACCCTCGAGAGTATTTACTCTACACCTTAAACCGGGTTCCGGTTTCGGTCTCTTTAGATAGATAAACAATGACCTATATTGAGTTAATCTGAGATCTAAGAATTGAATTAAATTCTGAATTGTTTCTAAACAAGTTTCATAATAGTTCTTAAAGACGAAACAAAAATAAGAAATTATTTTTCTTTGATTAGTTGTTACGCTTCTATTGTCTTCCTACTCTGGTCTAAATTCCAGCGGGGCTTGGCCCCCCTTGCGGGTGACCATGAAACGTGCTAAGCCAATTAGCTATAGGCTATCTTAATTTTCTGCCAAAGTCGGGTCAAAATTGATATTTATCTATTTGGAATGACTAACTTGATTATTTTTATGTAATTATTGCCATTATAATTCCATTCTTTAGTTTCAATTGCTATTGGAGTAAATCATATAGATAGAGTTTTTTTTGCCAGAATTTCTAAATGTTGGTAGTAGTATTACATCAATTGAAGAGAGCTGACAGTATCCACTTATTATATCAATTAAAGAGAGTGGACAGTACCCTCTTGTCGGGTCAATTAAAGAGAGTGGACAGTACCCCCTTACTGTGTCAATCTAAGCTAGCGGGCAGGTATGACATTACTGTGTCAATGAAAGTTAAATTACAGATAACAACAATGTTTTATATGTATGGATGTTTTATTGTTTATTGTATTGGTGTTTTATTTGACGTCTTACTGGATGGATGTTTTATGTATATGGTTTTTTATTGTTCATTGTATTGGTGTTATATCTGGTGTTTTATTGTATAGATATTTGGTTATTATTCTAGGGATGTTTTTGTTTATGTATATATGATTGATAATGTTTGTTACTACAAGATTGATTACATGTTTTTTATGGTTGGTGTTTTATTTAATGTTTTTTTTTGTATGGATGTTTTATTGTATGGATATATGGATTTGTTTTTGGTGATTATGAAATTCAATGTGTTGGATTTTTGGTTGGTGTTAACAGTGATCTGTTTTGGGGCATTATTTATGGCTTCATCCTGGGAATATACATACCACCATGATTTGAGATGCATACTAGGCAGACAATTTCTTCTGATGGTTGGGCTCCATGTCCCCACTCCAGGACCCCAAATCCCCACCCCATCCCTCCAACCCCATTCCTCAACCAGGGCCCGACCCCTACCTTCAACCCCATTCCAGGGCCCTACCTCCATTTTTTCTTTTTTTGAACAGAAAAAATTTTCAAATTTTTTTAGATGTCTTAAAATGAAATAATTAGATCAAATGTACTTAAAACAAATAAATATCACATTTAATGTTTTTGAAATACAAAATGAGAATCATGTAGATATGTTAGTCATAACTTTTAATATTAGAAAAATAATGTTTGTAGTAGCACTTTATTTCTGACTAAGAATTTTTTGGACGGAAAATTATTCAACTTTTAATTGACAAAGTTTGTTTTTATCTTTTTTTAAGTTCCACTTCTGTTCTGAATTTTAAAAGAAGAAAAAAAGCTCACCTTTTCTTCTGGATATTTCTAAGGAAGTGAAAAAATGCTATGGTTTGATTCTGTATTTTTTCAGTGAAGAGAAAAAAATCTTAAACTTAATTTCTGAATATTCCGGAGAAGAAAAAGCTACACATCAGTTCTGAGCTCCCTCAAAGAAGAAAAAGTTCCACTTAACTTCTGAATTTTCTCAAAGAAGGGAAGAAAAGGTCAAATTTTCTTATGAAATTTTTCTGAGAAGAGAAAAATGTTACACTTCGATTCTGAATTTTGTCAAAGAAGAGAAAAAGATATACTCCGGTTTTGTGATTCAACAACGAACAAAAAAATTCCATTTCTGTTCTGCATTTTTAAAAAATGAGGAAAAAAATTCATCTTCTCTTTTAGATTTTGCCATGGAAGTGAAAAAATACAACGGCATGATTCTGAATTTTTCGAGAGAAAGGAAATATTTCCAATTTAATTCTGAATTTTCTAAAATTCAAATTAATATTCTCGAAATACAAAATGGGAATGATATTAATATATCAGTCGTGACTTTTACTATTAGAAAAATAATAGAAAAAAACTTGTTCAGAAATGATATAATAAAGACTTTTGAAAAGTACTGCTTGGTGTTGGGGTATACAAAAAGTCGTAAAGTAATGATGGGAGTGAAAAAAATGAGTACTTCAACTTGTAAAACGGGTTTAGGTGGAATATTAAGAAAAGAACTTGTTTTGAAATGATATAATAAAGCCTTTTGAAAAGTAATGCCTAGTGTTGGGGTATGCAAAAAGTCGTAAAGTAATGTTGGGAGTGAAAAAAGATGAGTACTTCAACTTGTAAAACGGGTTTAGCAGGATCATTAAGAAAAGAACTTGTTCTGAAATGATATAATAATGACTTTTGACAAATATCGCTTGGTTTTGGAGTATGCAAAAAGTCGTAAAGTAATGTTGGGAGTGAATAAAGATGAGTTTTAGACTTGTGAAATGGTTTGAGTAAAGGACTTGTTCTGAAATAATACAATAAAGCCTTTTGAAAAGTATTGCTTATTGTTGGTGTACTCAAAAAGTCTTAAAGTAATGTTGGGAGTAAAAAAAGATGAGTACTTATACCTGTAAAACGGGTTTAGGAGGAATATTAAGAAAAGAACTTGTTCTAAAATTATATAATAAAAGTCTTTTGAAAAGTATTACTTAGTGTTGGGGTATGCAAAAAGTCGTAAAGTAATGTTGGGAGTGAAAAAAAATGAGTAGTTCAACTGGTAAAACGGGTTTAGGAGGAATATTAAGAAAAGAACTTGTTCTGAAATTATACGGTAAAGCCTTTTGAAAAGCATTGCTTGGTGTTGCGTAATGCAAAAAGTCGTAAAGTAATGTTGGGAATGAAAAAAGTCTAGTAATTCAACTGGTAAAACGAGTTTAGGAGGAATATTCAGAAGAGAACTTGTTCTGAAATAATACAATAAAGCGTTTTGAAAAGTATTGTTTGGTTTTGGGTATGAAAAAAGTCGTAAAGTAATGCTGGAAGTGGAAAAAGATAAGTACTTCAACATGTAAAACGGGTGTAGGAAAAATATTAAGAAAAGAACTTGTTCTGAAACGATATAATAAGTCCTTTTGAAAAGTATTTCTTGGTGTTGGGGTATGCAAAAAGTCGTAAAGTAATGTTGGGGGTGAAAAAAAAGATGAGTAATTCAACTTGTAAAACGGATTTAGGAGGAATAGTAAGAAAGGAACTTGTTCTGAAATAATACAATAAAGCCATTTGAAAAGCATTGCTTAGTGTTGGGGTATGCAAAAAGTCGTAAAGTAATGCAGGAAGTGAAAAAAGATGAGTACTGCAACTTGTAAAAGCGGGTTTAGGAGGAATATTAAGAAAAGAACTTGTTCTGAAATAATACAATAAGTCCTTTTGAAAAGTATTGCTTGGTGTATGGGTATTCAAAAAGTCGTAAAGTAATGTTGGGAGTGAAAAAAGATGAGTTTTAGACTTGTGAAATGGGGTGAGGAAAGAACTTGTTCTGAAATAATACAATAAAGCCTTTTGAAAAGTATTGCTTGTTATTAGGGCACTCAAAAAGTCGTAAAGTAATGTTGGGAGGAAAAAAAGATGAGTACTTATACTTGTAAAGCGGGTTTAGGAGGAATATTAAGAAAAGAACTTGTTCTGCAATGACATAATAAAGACTTTTGAAAAGAATTTCTTGGTTTTAGGGGTGTGCAAAAGTCGTAAAGTAATGTTGGGAATGAAAAAAAGATGAGTTTTTCAACTTGTAAAATAGTTTTAGGAAAGAACTTGTCCTGAAATAATACAATAAAGCCTTTTGAAAAGTATTGCTTGTTGTTGGCGTATTCAAAAAGTCGTAAAGTAATGTTGGGAGTGAAAAAAGATGAGTACTTCTACTTGAAAAAAAACTTGTTCTAAAATGATATAATAAAAGACTTTTGAAAAGTATTACTTGGTCTTGCAAAATTCGTAAAGTAATGTAGGGAGTGACAAAAGATGAGTATTTCAACTTGTAAAACGGGCTTAGGAGCAATATTAAGAAAAGAACTTGTTCTGAAATAATACACTAAAGCCTTTTGAAAAGTATTGCTTGGTGTTGGGGTATGCAAAAAGTCGAACTTGAGATTAAGATGAGAACTTGTTCTGAAAGGTAATGTTGGTAGTGAAAAAAGATAAGTACTTCAATTTGTAAAACGGAATTAGGAGCAATCTTAAGAAAAGAATTTGTTCTGAAATGACAGACTAAAGACTTTTTAAAAGTATTACTTGGTTTTGGGGCATGCAAAAAGTCGAACTTGAGATTAAGATGAGAGCTTGTTCTGAAAGGTAATGTTGGTAGTGAAAAAAGATAAGTACTTTAATTTGTAAAACGGATTTAGGAGGAATCTTAAGAAAAGAATTTGTTCTGAAATGACAGAATAAAGACTTTTTAAAAGTATCACTTGGTTTTGGGGCATGCAAAAAGTCGTAAAGTAATGATGGGAGTAAAAAAAGATGAGTACTTCAACTTGTAAAACGGGTTTAGGAGGAATATTAAGGAAAGAATTTTTTCTGAAATGATATAATAAAACATTTGAAAAGTATTGCTTGGTGTTGGGGTATGCAAAAAGTCGTAATGTTGGGAGTGAAAAAGATGAGTATTTCAACTTGTAAAACGGGTTTAGGAGGAATATTAAGAAAAGAACTTGTTTTTTGAAATGATATAATACAGCCTATTGAAAAGTATTGCTTGGTGTTGGGTATGCAAAAAGTCGTAAAGTAATGTCGGGAGTGAAAAAGATGATTACTTCAACTTGTAAAACGGGCTTAGGAGGAATATTAAAAGAAGAACTTGTACTGAAATAATACAATAAATCCTTTTGAAAAATATTGCTTGGTGTTGGCATATGCAAAAAGTCGTAAAGTAATGTTGGGAGTGAAAAAAGATGATTACTTCAACTTGTAAGACGGGTTTAGGAGGAATATTAATAAAAGAACATGTTCTGAAATGATGTAATAAAGACTTTTAAAAAGTATTGCTTGGTTTCGGGGTATGCAAAAAGTCATAAAGTAATGTTGAGAGTGAAAAAAGATGAATACTTAAATTTGTAAAACGGTTTTAGGAGGAATATTAAGAAAAGAACTTGCTCTGAAATAATATAATAAAGCCTTTTGAAAAGTATTGCTTGGTGTTGGGGTATGCAAAAGAGAAGTTAAACTTTTTTTCTTTTTTAAAATATAGAACAGAAGTGGAACTTAAAAAAGATTGAAAATAACTGTGTAAAAAAAAGTTGAATAATTTTCCGTCCAAAAAATTCTTAGTCAGAAAAGAAAGTGCTACTACAAACATTATTTTTCTAATAGTAAAAGTTATGACTAACATATCTATATCATTCTCATCTTGTATTTCAAAAATATTAAATGTGATTTTTTTTTAAGTACAGTTTATCTCATTATTTCATTTTAAAACATGTAAAAAAAGTTGAAAAATTTTTCTCTTTAAAAAATAAAAATAAAAAATGGGGGCAGGGCCCTGGAGGGAGGGGTGGAGGTGGAGGGAGGCCGGGGGGAGGGGGGATTAGGGAATGAGGTGGGAATTTGGGGTCCTGGAGTGGGGACATGGTGCCCAACCATCAGAGGAAATTGTCTGCCCAGCATGCATCTCAAATTATCGTGGTATACAAATTCTCAGGATGGTGCCATAAATAATGCCCCGAAACAGATCACTGTTAACACCAACCAAAAATCGAACACATTGAATTTCATAATCATCAAAAACAAATCCATATATCCATACAATAAAACATCCATATAAAAAAAAACATTAAATAAAACACCAACCATACAAGACATATAATCAATCATATAGTAACACACATAATCAACCATATATCAATAAACAAAACCATCCCTACAATAACAACCAGATATCCATACAATAAAACACCAAATATAACACCAACACAATGAACAATAAAAAACCATATACACAAAACATCCATACAATAAAGGATTAAACAAAACACCAATACTATAAACACTAAAACATCCATACTTATAAAACATTGTTGTTATCTGTAATTTAACTTTCATTGACATAGTAATGTCATACCTGCCCGCTACCTTAGATTGACACAGTAAGGGGGTACCGTCCAATCTCTTTAATTGACCCATTAAAGCGGTACTATCCGCTCTCTTTAATTGATAAAATACTACTGTTGGATGCGTCAAATTGATTTAATTTTGTGAAGACAAAAATCTGTTTTGGAAGAGGGAATTTAAACCTATTGGAGTCGTGCTTAAAAACAGGTTAATTTACTTCCGCTCTGGTCACTTTGGCCTTCTCTTAGTACATATCGTCTTTTTATATTCGGAGCAGTAATAATAGTGAAAATATAAGTGTGGTATTATAATTGCAGCATTGTAGCATTAACTAGCAGTAGTTTTTGGCGGTTTAAAAATTACAGCTGACTAATAATTATAAAAAAAATCGGGATAATGAAAGTTATATTAACTGAGTTAGTTAATTCTTAAAAAATCTTGTGTTGATAAGTTAATTGGGGTTATTGGGCTATGGACGTAGGTTTAGTAATTATATCCTGCTGAAAGCACTATATTTGGAATTTCGGTGATGTTTGCTTATTCTTTATGCTTTTTTTTCTTATTATCTTTTGCTGTAGTTTTTTCATTACTACTACTATGGATATAATTTTCTTGTTAACTGGGAAGCTCTGAATGCAGTTTTTTATATGTGTCCTGTGCTTTCTTTAGTATACACAATTTATCATAATATAGTAGGAAAATTTTTAGAGATTACATCCTGCTCTTTAGCTAGGGTGATTTCTCTGTGTTTTAATTTTGAATTTCTGTATTTACTTTATTAAAAAAATAGCTTTTTCATTAACTTTTAATAGCTTTTAAAAGGTCTGATTATGAATGTGACAGTTAGTTTTCGTTCTTGGAAGAAATATATACAGTACTTGTCTTGAACAATTTTTGCAAAGCTGTAAAATTGAGATACAGATACTTCTTGCTTCTTTTAAAAGGAGCTCTAAAATGCAAAAAGGTGGCTTCGTACAATTTAGAGCCATCTTAGCCAAGTTATTAGTACGATAAATTTGAAATCCTTTGTCCATGAGGACAGGGATTCGAATCCTGGTGTCGCTGGTTATTTCGTTTGGAACAGGAGTCAGTGGTGTGATTCTGTAGGCTTATCCAGAGTCAACCCACCTCCAAATAGGCACCCGGAGGAATCTGGGGAAGGTAAACAAGAAGGGTGTGTGAAAACAAAGGATGGCTGGTCCCCAGCCCCCCCCCATTGCACTTCCTGGCTGAAGGGCCATGAAACGGATGTCAGCACTGCATGTAGAAACTTAAAAGTCTATTGTGAAGTATAAATACTCTTTGACTTTATCTTTAGTTTTCCTTGCGATGTCACTGAATGAATAGTTAAGTGGAAATAAATATTGTTTTTCCTGAGTATTGTAATGAAGGAAAGAGACCTAAGGGAAATGCAAAATAGGTGTAAGGTAATCACAGAAGTGCAATGTATGTTGCAAGCCAGACATTCAGTAAGATATATACGTCTGATGCCCCTGAGGCTTCTCACACACGAAGTGGTGGAAGTAAATTTATTTTAATTTATGTTTTAGAGTTTAATTTAAATTAAATCAAAAATTTGTAAATTTAATATTTTTTGGACTAATTCAATTTGAGTCTCATTAGCCGGCTTGCCTACAAGTGCAGTGGACATTGTTGGTCATGAGTTACCCTAAAAATATTGGTCGCCCCGCTACAATTCTGCTGGGTTTACTCCAATTGGCACAGCTCAGATAATTTGAAAAAATCTCATTCGCCCGTTTGCCCATAATTCCATTGGATATTGTCGGTCATGAGCACAGTTTATAGAATTAGAAGGATGATCATTTCCTATCTCACCCATTTTAAAAACCCAGACCGACGTGCGAGTGCTCCAGAGAACGTTTTTGCAGATATAAACATAAGCGGCATTATATCTTTTCACGGGTAGAAAAGTCAGATTTCTCTTGGACGTGAAACTCAAAGTTATAATAGAAATAATCGGAAATAAGTGGAAACCCGCTATTACGAATAATGCACTTTGTAACCCTCTTGGGCGCGAAACTTACAGTTATGATAGAAATAATTGGAAATAAGTGGAAACCCGCTATTACGAATAATGCACTTTGTAACCATTTCTCATTGATTGACGAAAACAGACTAACCCGCTAATGCAGAAATAAGTGGGAGGAGCTTTTTGTTCGCACCGAGAATGAAGACCAGAAATGATCTGCGATAAACTTACTGGATAATTCTATAAAATATG
>NC_142799.1:34944788-34982288 GCF_049724085.1 Artemia sp. Qi Xiang Cuo
GTGTGCATGTGTAAGTTTTTTCTGTGTGTGTGTAAGTTTTTGTGTGTGTGTAAGTTTTGGCGTGTGTTTGTAAGTTTTCGTGTGTGGTTGTTTGTGTTTTTTTTGTGTGTGTGTGTGTGTGTGTGTGTGTAAGTTTTCGTGTGCATGTAAGTTTTTGTGTGCATGTAAGTTTTCATCTGCATGTGTAAGTTTTTGTGTGTGTGTGTTTGTTTTTTTGTTTGTGTGTGTGTAAGTTTTGGTGTGTGTGTGTAAGTTTTCGTGTGTGTGTGTTTGTTTGTTTTTGTTTTTGTGTTTTTGTTTTTGTGTCTGTGTTTTTGTGTTTCTGTTTGTGTGGGTTGTTTTGTGTGGGTTTGTTTGTGTGTTTGTGTGTGTGTGTTTGTGTGTGTGTGTGTGTGTGTGTGTGTGTGTGTGTGTGTGTGTGTGTGTATGTTTTTGTTTGCATGTCGGTTTTTTTGTGCTTGTTATTTTTCGTGTGCATGTTTATTTTTAATTTTGTGTGTTTGTTTGTGTTTGTTTTTGTGTGTGTGTAAGTTTTGGCATGTGAGTGTGTATTTTTTCGTGTGTGTGTGTGTGTATGTGTTCATGTGTTTGTGGGTAAGTTTTTGTGTGTGTGTGTGTGTGTAATTGTTCGTGTGTGTGTGTATGTTTTCGTGTATATTATAAATTGATTGTGTGTGTGTGATTTTGATTGTGTTAGTTTATGATATATTTTGAGTTTAATTTTTTATGTACATGTAAGTTTTCGTTTGAATGTGTAAGTTTTTTGTGTGTATGTGTGTGTTTGTGTGTGTGTGTGTGCGTAAGTTTTCGTGTGTGTGTGTAAGTTTTTGTGTGTGTGTGTAATTTTGTGTGCGTGTTTGTAATTTTTAGTGTGTGTGTAATTTTGTGTTTACATGTTATTTTTTGTTTGCATGTTAGTTTGTGCATGTGTTTGTAAGTTTTTGCGTGTGGGTGTAAGTTTTTGTGTGTGTACGTTTTGTGTGTCTGATCTTTTTTGTGTTTATGTTTTGACGTGTGTGTGTGTGTAAGTTTTCATGCGTGTGTATGTGTGTGTGTGTGTAAGTTTTTGTGTGAAGAAAACTAGCTCAGAAAAGACAAAAATAGCAAACCACTCATTTCAATCATAGGTTTCAGTCAACACACACCTATGAAAGGCTAATAAATCCAGCCCAGAAAAGTCAAAAATAGCAATCTACATATCCCAAATCATAGGTTTCTGAAAGGACACACCTATGAAAGGCTAAGAAATCTAGCTCAGAAAAGCCAAAAATATCAAACTAGACATCACAAACTATAGGTTTCAGACAACAAACACCTATGAAAGGCTAAGAAATACAGCTCAGAAAAGTCAAAAGTAGCAATCCACCCATCCCAAATCATAGGTTTCAGACAACACACACCAACGAAAGACTAAGAAATCTAGCTTAGAAAAGCCCGAAATAGTAATTTATATATCCCAACTCATAGGTTTCAGACAACATTCACCTATGAAAGGCTAAGAAAACTAGCTCAGAAAAGTCAAAAATAGCAAACTAGACATCACAAACTATATTTTTCATAAAAAAAACACATATTAAAGTATAATAAATTAATATAATAAAATTCAAAAGTATCAAAAAAGCAATCCCAAATCATAGGTTTCAGACAACACACACATAAGAAAGACTAAGAAATATAAATCAGAAAAGCCCGAAATAGTAATTTACATATCACAAATCATAAGTTTCAGACAACATTCACCTAAGAAATACTAAGAAACCTTAGCTTAGAAAAGTCTGAAATAGCCAAGTACTCATCCCAAACTCGAAGTTTCAGACAACAAACACCTATGAGTGACTAAGAATCCTAGCTCTGAAAAGTCCAAAAGCAAACTATATCTCCCAAATCATAATTTTCTGAAAGGACACACCTATGAAAGGCTAAGAAATCTAGCTCAGAAAAGTCAAAAATAGCAAATTAACCATCCCAAATCATAGGTTTCAGTCAACACACACCTACGAATGGCTAAGAAATCCTGCTCAGAAAAGTAAAAAAATAGCAACCCACTCACCCCAAATCATAGGTTTCAGACACCACACACCAATGAAAGACTAAGAAATCCGGTTATGAAAAGTCAAAAATAGAAAATTACATATCCCAAATCATAGGTTTCAGACAACACTCACCTATGAAAGGCTAAGAAACCTAGCTCAGAAAAGTCAAAAATAGCAAACTAGACATCCCAAACTATAGGTTTCAGTCAACAAACACCAAGGAAAGGCTAAGAAAACCAGCTAAGAAAAGTCAAAAATAGCAATCAACCCATTCCCAAATCATAGGGTTCAGACAACACACACCTATGAAAGACTAAGAAATCCAGCTCAGAAAAGTCAAAAATAGCAAACTACATATCCCAAATCATAGGTTTCAGTCAACACACACCAACGAAAGACTAAGAAATTTAACTCAGAAAAGTCAAAAATAGCAACCCACACATCCCAAATCATAGGTTTCAGACACCATTCACCTAGGAAAGACTAGAAAAACTTAGCTCAGAAAAGCCTGAAAAAGCAAACTATACATCCCAAATCATAATGTTCTGACAATACATACCTATGAAAGTCTAAGAAACCTAGCTCAGAAAAGTCGAAAATAGCAAATTACACATCCCAAATCATAGGTTTCAGACACCACACGCCTATGAAAGACTAAGAAATCCAACTCAGAAAAACCCGAAATAGTAATTTACATATCCCAAACTATAGGTTTCAGACAGCATTCACCTACGAAATACTAAGAAAGCTTAGCTCAGAAAAGTCTGAAATAGCCAACTACTCATCCCAAACTCGAAGTTTCAGACAACAAACACCTATGAGTGACTAAGAATCCTAGCTCTGAAAAGTCCAAAAAGCAAACTACACCCCCCCAAATCATAGGTTTCAGTCAACACACACCTACGAATGGCTAAGAAATCCAGCTCAGAAAAGTCAAAAATAGAAAATTAACCATCCCAAATCATAGGTTTCAGTCAACACACACCTACTAATGGCTAAGAAATCCAGTTCAGAAATGTCAGAAAATAGCAACCCACACATCCCAACTCATAGGTTTCAGACACCACACACCTACGAAAGACTAAGAAATCCGGTTATGAAAAGTCGGAAATAGCAAATTACATATCCCAAATCCTAGGTTTCAGACAACACTCACCTATGAATGACTAAGAAACCTAGCTCAGAAAAGTCAAAAATAGCAAACTATTCATCCCAAACTATAGCTTTCAGACAACAAACACCTATGAAAGGCTAAGAAATCCAGCTCAGAAAAGTCAAAAGTAGCAATCCACCCATCCCAAATCATAGGTTTCAGACAACACACACCTATGAAAGACTAAGAAATCCAGCTCAGAAAAGACAAAAATAGCAAACTACATATCACAAATCATCGGTTTCAGTCAACATACACCAACGAGAGACTAAGAAACCTAGCTCAGAAAAGCCGAAAATAGCAAACTACTCATCCCAAACTATTGGTTTCAGACAACATTCACCTAGGAAATACTAGAAAACCTTAGCTCAGAAAAGCCTGAAGTAGCAAACTACACATCCCAAATCATAGGTTTCAGACAACACACATCAACGAAAGACGGGTGCACGGGGGGTGGGGCCCAGGGAGGGCCTTTGGGGGTCCGGAGGGACATTTGGGGACCGGTGGGCCTTTGGGGCACAGGGAGGGCCTTTGGGGGTCCGGAGGGACATTTGGGGGCCGGGGGAGGGCCTGTGGGGGTCCGTTGGTCCTTGGGGAGCTCGATGGGCCTTTGGGGGGCCCGGGGGTGTCCTTTGGGGGTCTGGGTGGGCCTTTGGGGGCGCCGGTGGGCCTTGGGGCGCTTGGGGGGCCTTTGTGGCACAGGGAAGGCCTTTGGGTGCCTGGGGGACATTTGGGGACCGGTGGAGGGCCTTTGGGACCCGTTGGTCCTTTGGGAGCTCAATGGGCCTTTGGGGGGGGGGGCCGGAGATGTCCTTTGAGGGTCTGAGGAGGGCGTTTGGGGGCTGGGGCTCTATGGGACCTTGGGAGACCTTTGGGGCCGGTGTAGGGCCTTTGAGACCCCGTTGGTCGTTTGGGAGCTTGATGGTCCTTTGGGGGGCCCGGGGATGGCCTTTGGGGGTCTGGGTGGGCCTTTGGGGGCGCCGGTGGCTCTTTGGGAGCCCGGGGGACCATTGAGGACCGGGGGAGGGCCTCTGTGGTCCGGGGGCCCTTTGGGGGTCCGGGGGCCCTTTGAGGACCAGAGGAGGGCCTTTGAGGGTCTGAGGAGGGCGTTTGGGGGGCTGGGGCTCTTTGGGAGCTTGGGGGACCTTTGAGTACCGGGGGCTTCCTTCGGGGTTGGGGTGGGGGATCGGAACCCTTTGGGGTTGGGGTAGAGGACCTCACAACACTGTTCAAATGGAACTTGTGTATTATAACGACCACAGAGTTTCACCCTCAAATTCTCTTCTAAAACCTTTCTTAAAATCTTCTTTCAAATGGCTCAAACTGTTTCGCCAAAATAATCCCATAAAATCGATAAAACGGTTTCACCCAAATAATCCCTAAACGTAATTTCAGCGTGTTCCTTTTGTTTGGCATCTCTGCGCTAACGCATTTCAAATTTCTAGGAAACCCTTTCATACGTTAATCTCTTCATCTCATAAATTTTCCTAGATAAACTATTAGTGTTTCGTTAGAATATAAATTTATCTCTCCGACTTAAATCTACGTGAATACTTATTTATAAATATAATTTATATCTCTTTATACTCACTCATAATTACAAGATAAAATGTGATGTCAATTATGATTCCTGACACTAAAGATCAATGAAGCCCTATTTAAAAATAAAATATTAATTTTTCTCTCTGTCCTAAAGAATGTTTATCCCTCAGACCTAAGATTAAAGAAGCCTTAATGTTTCCTAATTCTCCCCTTCGTGAATCAATAATTTCCCCTAGCGATTATGTAAATCAATTTCACAGGTGCTATTTCTCAGGTTAAGCTAACCAAACAACAATGAAGCCATGTTTGTTTCTTAATTCCCCCTTCCTCAGACCTAAGATTAAAGAAGCCTTAATGTTTCTTAATTCTCCCCTTCGTTAATCAATCATTTCCCCTGGGGATTGTGTAAAATCATGTTCAGACGTGCTGTTTCTAAGGTTAAGCTAACCAAAAAACAATGACGAACTGGGTGTGTCTTAATTCACACAGTCCTCAAACCGACGATTATAGAAAACTTAATGTTTCGTAATTCACCCCTTCGTGAATTATAATTCCTGACACTAAAGATCGATGAAGCCCTATTTAAAAATAGAATATTAATTTTTCTCTCTGACCTAAAGAACGTTTATCCCTCAGACCTAAAGATTAAAGAAGCCATAATGTTTCTTAATTCTCCCCTTCGTGAATCAATAATTTCCCCTAGCGATTATGTAAAACAAGTTCTCAGGTGCTACTCGTGACAGGACCACGTGGTTCAATAATTCCCCCATCGATTATGTAAATCACCCCTCATGCAATTACACGTGGCCAAACAACAACAACAGATCGATTGACCTTGACCCCCAGACGGTAATCAATAATCACCCCATCGAGTATGTCAAACACCCCTCATGTCATTCGCTCGTGGCCAAACAACAACAACAACAGATCGATTGACCTTGACACACCCACACTAGACTCGATCGATAATCCTTGAATAAATTATGTCCCGTCAGCATTAAACTAAATTGTAGATGGCAGCACGGTGTTCGTACAGGGCTGGTACCCCCTCCTCTACTCTTTTCTTCTAAAGAAGTTTTGAAAGTACACTGAATGCTCAAACATGTAGAATTAAGATTGTTGTGTTGCTTGGCAGATGCACCCTCATCCACTGCGAAACATTAGTAAACTACTTTCAACATCTAGCAATGCAAATAAACATAAATCCGTAATTACAAAACACAGCTCAGAAATATGATTTTTGCAAATTATGAGTGGAACATAAGACCTGAAAATTTGTATGAAAAACTGACGGAGCTCATTGTCCTAAAAAGCATTTAAAAAATCATGCGAAGAAATATTCCTCGAATTTTAATTATTATTTACACTAATTTCCTCTTCAAGATCATGCCACTCTGTCAGATACAAGTTAGCATGCAAGTGACAATCAATAGTGATATCAAAAAGACACGCAAGCAAAATAAAATCAATTAAAAACACAAATAATACTTCTTAAACAAAATATATTTAACAAATGTTATATTCAAATAGGAAGAAAAGCAAATCATTCTTCCATACGACAGTCAACATCAGACATGCGGGCACCAGAAGCGCAGTGAAAACTGATGAAAACGGAATTTTATTTATTCAAGGTTGTAAATCGTGGTGGTCACGCCAAAGGGTCACATCTGTCATTTTTACACTCCTGAGATAATAACCAAAACCGTTTGCTAAGCTGTCCCAAAGAGAGTATCACAAGGGCAATGTAAATTCAATAACACTTTTTATTTCTTACCTATATTATCCTGCTGATGTTCCCTTTGAGAACAGCTTAGCTTACAGGATTCAGCAGTTATCCAAGAATTATTGAAGTGTCTGTTGTCATGACAGTGAGGAAATCCATGTTTATTACTCTAATTTTAGGTAACAAGAAATTTCTCATGGGAGACGTTCCTTGCGAAGAAGATTGTGCTGTATTTGGAATGCTTGTTCAAATTGTTTGGAACCTCCCAGGAAGTCCCTTTGAGGCAGTGATAAATAGTAAATATGATTTTTTTTTTTTCATACCGAGACTGGTTTTCTCAACAAGTATTGAAATTTGCCAGAGGAAAATATGGAGTTTTTTTTACGAGAATAACAATTAACTTCATCTAGCTTTATCCAGTAAAACTTTAAGGCTAATTATAAAAATTTGATAATAATTTTAATAGGTATAGTTTATATCAATAATGAAATTCAATGATTTCTGATCAAATATTTAAATAAAATATAATTTAGTTCATTGACCTGTTCGTATATTCTGGTTTGTTTGTTTTTGTTTTTTTCTTGCACCTTTGCTCCACACTGGATTGAACGTAAAAAGACTTGACTTGACTTGACTTAAGGCTCCTGCCGAGGGTTCGGCGTAGAGAACGATGAAACTAGGCGCCTCCAGGTTGACCTATCGCTTGCCAGGATCGCAGCTTCTTCCATCGGGATGTAGGCTTGGGTGAGGAATTCATCGGCTTTGTCTTTCCACCTAGTGGGTGGGCGTCCTCTGGGTCGCTTCCATCCGTGTAGGGTGGGTTCGAAGTCGAATGCGACCCGTGCTGGGGCGTCACGTGGAATGCGAAGGAGGTGGCCCTACCACCGAACAGTACGCTGGGTGAGCTGCGTCGAGAAAGGAGTTTGAGCCGTACGTGGCAGGAGAGTCTGGTTGCTAACGAAGTCAGTCCAGTGAACTCTTTCGATTCTTCAGAGATGTTTCGTCTGAGCGACACTTTTCGCATCCACTTTTATTAACATTTTTGCCAAAAAAAGTTTAAAACGAAAAAACCTCTGGCTTGCCCAAATTTCAAGTTGGATTCAAAGAAAGTTATAGCCTTGGCTAAAATACAAATTTCTAAACATTAATGTTAAAATTAAATTAAATCGTTCTGAATTTCGCTAACTTGTTTGGGCCACACTATGCTATTAGATGGTAGGGTGGATGAATTATCATTGAAATAATGAAGCATGATTTACTGAATTATAATTTTCGAAGCAAAATATGCACATTTAGGCGAGGAGGGTTCTTTAGGACTTAAAATACCTTTTTTCTTAGCAGAATGCAATTATCGATTTAAAAATAACCTTCAATTACTTGCAAAAATACATTCATTTATTTAAATCTTTAGACCTAAAGTACAAATTTTTTAATGTAAAACTTTTAAGCTTAGTAAGACAGTCTTCTTTTAAAGTTATTCTATTTCTTTTTCCCAGGAGAACTGAAAAATTTGAAGGACTATGTACATCGAGTCAAGGAAGAGCTCTGGCCTGACTGGCAGGAAGTAATAACAAGTCAAAAAACTGATTTTACGGAGTTGAGGCTGTAAAAGATGTGCGTTCTACCTTACTTCAAAATTCCTATTTTAGGTAAAATTTAGGGGAAATTTGCAAGTGTTTAATGAATTTCTAATTAATTTAAATATATACATGGTTATGCTCAAACTCAATGAATATATGATGTTTTCCGAACATGTAGAATAGTGAGAAGAGTATTATTGGAGTTGTTTGGGAAAACGATTTTTTTTTCACGTCTTTTAGGCTTTAAACAAAAAAATCTCTACGTATTATAATGTGTTGTTGAATAATATGGCTTGATTTTGATACGGTATGGCGACAGGTAGGTCCTGAGCTAGAAGTTCTGGAGGTTCTTGTTCCCTAATAAGACCAGTATCCACTACCCGTTAAAAAAAAAATATGAATCTCCCATGTTATTTGAAGGGGGGCAAGATGCAGTATTTATGCCTAGTTTAAACCATAATAAATTACTCTCAGAGGAATAAAAACGATGCTTATCGACAAAATGGTATCTGGAGCCGTGCTTGCCTGAGAGAGAGAGAGAGAGAGAGAGAGAGAGAGAGAGAGAGAGAGAGAGAAAGAGAAGGAGATAGAGAGGGAGATAGAGAGAGAGAGAGGGAGAGGGAGAAAGAGAAAGAAGAGAGTGAGTGAGAGTGAGAGAGAGTGTGAGTGAGAGAAAGTGAGAGAGAGAGAGAGAGAGAGAGGAAGAGAGAGAGACAACTATTAGGCTTCAGTGCATGGTCAAATTTGAGACATTGACGCATTTTTTTTTCAAATATAGGTCTAGGCCTAGTGTAATTAAAATTTTCCCTGTATATAACTAGTTATCTGCTTGATAAATATATATGCTGCTTGACTGAGCTACTCGTAAGGAAAATTTTCTGAACCATGTTTTGTTCCACCTTTGAATTTCAAATCCTTTCCCCAAGCTGCTACTGATATATTGCAGATGGATTTTTATTACCTGGACACACATAGAGTATTTTGATCCACCTTTGTCCGATCCCTCCAAGTCAAAGTTCGAGTTCTGATTTTTTCCACCTCTTTCTAAACCTTCTCTCAAATTTCAAAATCGATCTCCCGCATCATCCTCAAAATTTTGCAGGTAAAATATTTTGCTAACTGAGGTGAACATTAAGTCTGTTGAAAAATTCAGATACACAAGTTGTTTCAAGAGTTCACCATCAGAAATCTTGGTAAAGTAAAGGATCCTCAATAGCTCCTAGGACTGTGTTTGACTGATTCTTGATAAATTCCCACTTCCATTGCCTCTAAGTCTAAAAGAATTCGATTAATCTCTCTCAAACTGTGATAAAAACCTAATTTACTTATTTCAGGCTCTAGTATACCACTTGTGAGCTGATTGTAGTATCTGTGTTTGACTGAATCTTGATAAATTCCCACTTCATATGTATCAAACTCCAAAAAGAATCAGATTTATCTCTCTCAGCCTGTGGTAAAAAAAAAAAAAACCTAATCCACCTGTTTCAGACCCTAGTATACCACTTGAGATCTGATAGTAGTGCCTGTGTCTGAGTGAATATTGATAAATTCTTACTTCATATGTTTCTAATTCAAAAGATAATCCGATTAATCTCTCTTAGACTTTGGTAAAAACCTAATTCACATCTTTCAAACTCTAGTAAACCACTTGTGAGCTGATAGTAGTGTCTCTGTTTGACTATATCTGGATAAATTCCCACTTCATGTATCTCTAACTCAATAAAGAATTCGATTCATCTATCTCAGACTTGTGTAAAAACCTAATTCATCTATTTCAGACTCTAGTATACCACTTGTGATCTCGTAGCAGTGCCTGTGTTTGACCCAATCTTGATAAATTCCCACTTCAGATGCCTCTAACTCTAACTCTCCCATCCTATGGTAGAAACCTAATTCCCGTATTTCAGACTTTAGTATACTTCTTGTGATCTGATAGTATTGTCTGTGTTTGACTGAATCTTGATAAATTCCCGCTTCATATGTCTCTAACTCTAAAAATAATCCGATTCATCTCTCTCAGACTATGTTAAAAACCTAATTCACCTATTTCAGATTCTAGTATACCGCTTGTGATTTGATAGTAATCTCTGTGTTTGACTGAATCTTGATAAATTCCCACTTCATATGTCTCTAACTCCAGGAAGAATTCAATTTCATCTTTCTTAGTGTTTGGGAAAAACCTAATTCATATATTATTAATCTATTTCCGATTCTAGTATACCACTTGTGAGCTGAAGTAGTGTCTATGTTTGACTGAGTCTTAATAAAGTACCACAACATATGTTTCTAACTCTAAAAAGAATTCGATTTAATCTCTCTTTTACTTCGGTAAAACTCAATTGACCTATTTCAGACTTTGTGAGCTGATAATAGTGTTTGTGGCTGAATCAATATTGATAAATTCCCGCTCATAAGATGTCTCTATCTCTAAAAGGAATTCAATTCATTTCTCTCTCTCTCTCTCTCTCTCTCTCTCTCTCTCTCTCTCTCTCTCTCTCTCTCTCTCTCTCTCTCTCTCTCTCTCTCTCTCTCAACCTATATTAAAAACCGTATTCACCTATTTCAGACTCTAGTATACCACTTGGGATCTGGTGGTAGTGTCTGTGTTTGACTGAATATTGATAAATGTCCAATTCAAATGTCACTAACTCTATCAAGAATCAAATTCATCTCTCTCAGACTTTGGTAAAAACGTGATTCGCCTATTCCAAACTCTAGTAAACCCCTTGTGAGCCGCTAGTAGTGTATGTGTCTGAGTGAATCTTGATAAATTTACACATCATTTGTCTCTAACTCTAAAAAGAATCCGATTCATCTCTCTCAGGCTTTGGTAAAACCTAATTCATCTATTTCAGACTCTAGTATATCCCTTGTGAGCTAATACTAGTGTCTGTGCGTGACTAAATCTTGGTAAATTTCCGCTTCATATGTTTCTTACTCTAAAAGGAATTTGATTCATGTCTCTCAGACTTTGGTAAGAACCTAATTCATCAATTTCAGCCTCTAGTATACCACTTTTGAGCTGATAGCAGTGTATTTGATTGACTGAATCTTGATAAATTCCCACTTCAAATGTCTCAAACTCTAAATAGAATTCGATCTATATTTCTCTTGCTCCCTAAGGTAAAAACCTAATTCACCTATTTCAGACTCTAGTATACCACTTATGAGCTGATAGTAGTGTTGTTTGACTGAATCGTGATGAATTCCCGCTTCATGTGTCTCTAACTCAAAAAAGAATCAGTTTCATCTCTCCCAGACTTTGGTACAAACCTAACTCATCTATTTGAGATGCTAGTATACGACTCGTGAGCTGATAGTAGTGTCTGTATCTTACTGAATCTTGTTAAATTCCCACTTTATGTGTTTCTAACTCTAAAAAGAATCCGATTCATCTCCTTCAGACTGTGGTAAAACCTAATTCACCTATTTCAGTCTCTAGTATACCAGATCTAGTATTTGATGTCTTATAATGCCATTTTAAGACATGGAAAAAAAGTTTAAAAGTTTCTGTTCCAAAAGAAACTAATGCCCATGTCACATTATAGTTACACTTGTCGATAAAATCAAAATTACGCACGACTACTGTGCCAATTACGTTCGCCGTTCGTAATTTCTCGAGTGGAAGATTGCTCAACTTTCAAACATAAATTTCTTGACTGACCAATCAGGGTCAAGTTTTAAGGCATAATTTTTAAAACAAGAAAACATGGAAACTTAAAACAGCAGTTTTTCAATCTGAAAGAGGTATCCGACAAAAATTAAGAAGACTTATTATTAGTAAAGCACAGTTGGACACAAATTACTGTTGGTGCAAACTTTTTAAACTAATTTCTTGCAATGTTAATTGTTTGCTTTTTAAGTAAAAGTGTGACGCTAAATCCAGAAAGTTGCCTTGTCATTCATGATATTTGGATTTCTTTGTCGATAGATTTGACTATGATGTGGTACGGGCATAAGTAAAAAAAAACAAAAAAGTCGACTACAAACATTATTGTTCTACTAGAAAAAAATCACGACTGACATATTTATATCATCCTCATTTTGTACTTTTAAAATATCATAAATAATTTCTTTTTAATATAAGTACATTTAATGTGATTTTAAGACATGAAAAAAAGTTGAAACATTTCACTTCAAAAAAAATATTCATAATAAAAATAATTAAGCTTTGCCTCAAGGGCTAAGCACATAAACGTTCCGAATGCAGTTCTTAGGCACCTTTTAATTTTCATATTGCTATTTACCGTCCCCTGAAGGTCCAGGTTCAAAATATTCCACGGATTGAACTCAATAGCTCAAAATGGCTAGTAGTGATGGGCGATTTTAAAACTAATATGATATACATACAATACGGTAGCTAAAGGGGGATTATAAATGTCTATTTATGAACCAAAACTGTATGGAAACAATTTTTGGAGATCGAAAAAAGTTTCATTAACCATCAAAAGAATATTATTATTATTATTATTTATTTATAACCCGTCGTTACAAAAACACAAGACAGAGTACAATAAAGATAAAGAAAAAATAAAAAAGAAAAAAAAAAGTGACAAATAATACATCAACGGATACAAACGAGAAAAACACTAAACTGACAAGAAATAAGAAACATTTCTACACTTGACTACTGCTTGAGTAAACTATGCCAGGGGTGGTTACCAATTTTACTGTTAAAACGGGAAATCTGATTTTCAATTATGAGAGTGGGATCTGCCAGTTTATACCTATTAATGAGGTATGTGTTACGTGTCCAGGGGGGAGTCTTAAAAGGTACTTAGCATATTTAAAAAATATTGCTCGAAGTTTCTGTTTAGCGGTGCATGGAAATGTTCGCCAAAAAGGGCTCAGGTATAAAAAATGGGGCAATACTAGTGCAGTATACAGCCGAGCAAGGATAAACCGGTTGAAGCTGAACTTCGTTGCAACCAATCTGCTGTATGCAAAACCGGTACGCTTTTCGAGATGTTGAATTAATAGCTGTCGTGTGTGTATCAGCGTTTTACCAATCGGTAGTCCAAGATAAATGATGTGATCTGCTGGCTTAATACTTGTCTGTCCAAGGTCTATGGTAGGCGGGACTTGGTTTTCGGGCCAATTAAACAGTAATACCTCTGATTTTGCAGCGTTAAATTCTAGGCCTATTGCAGCATATTGCTTTTGAAAAATAGCAAAATTGCATTCAATGCCACCAATATTCCGGCTCATATTTAAAATATCGTCAGCATAACAAAGAAGAGAAAGGTCAATACCATCCAGAACACACGTTATTTGTTAATTTTCCTGTGCTGAAAGAACACTGTTATTAAAAGCCGGGGCAGAAGTAGGAGCACCTTGCCGGGCGCCTTTTCGTACTGGGACGGTTGGGTAAATTTCACTTATATTCTTCTCGGGTGAAACAACTTTTATTTGTGCCTGGAGGTTTTCGTACATGTCCTTTACTGGCATTATGACATCTCGTTGGACGCCTCTCTTTCCCATTTCTAGAATAATTTGGTCGTGGATAAGGGAATCAAACGCACGCTTGACATCATGAATACCAATCGCGACCGACTCGCCTGAGCTTTCAGCGTCAATAAGGACAGAAGCCACGACGCTTAGCGTATGGCCACAACCAAGACCAGGTTGAAAGCCAAATTGGGAGGGTGGTGCATAACATTTCTCATTTATTTCTTTAATTATAAGTAGCTCAAAAATTTTGCAAAAAGTTGTTGATATAGTAATGGGTCGAAAAGACGTACAATCTTCCAGGGGTTTCCCTTTTTGGCACAGGGGTAAGGGACCCTATGCAAAAATTACTGGGAACCACACCTTGCACAAAAATCATCTGAAAAAGCAGGGCAAGGTGCTGAATGAGCATTGAAGATGGGTTTTTTAAATGAAGAGCAGAAATTCCATCAACACCTCGTGACTTTTTCTTTTTAATGCGACGGAGCACGTTCTGAACCTCGGATACCGACACAGTAACGTTAGAACGGTCGGTGCTTGATAGGAAATTATGCAGCTCTGCCTTTTATTTTGCGCTAAGAGTCGGACAGGGGGATTTAAATTCTTGTTCGTAATAAGTTCTCCAAGATTCAAGGGAAATTGAAGATGCAGCAAAATTCGGCTTTCTTTCGGAAAGAGTCTTCCATATAAGGTTAGGATTTCGTAGAGCATCTTCAGAAGACTTAGCAATTACATTAGACAGGTGGAGAGCCAATTCTTTTCCAAACTTTCTTTTTGTAAGGAGTCTAACGGCATTTACAACCCCAATTCTCGGCCGTCCACACTCCTTCCAAACAGAAAGCCAAAATTTTGCCTGGTTGCATGCATTAACTAGGCCAGTATTTTACGACCAACCTGAAACTTGCGTACCGGTCTTAATTTTCTTTATGGGAACAGCAGCTTCCTCAGCTGAGCGAAGAGCGTGTGTAATTTGGGCGGCATAAATATCAAGTTCAAGTCGGGCCTCTTTCGGTTCAATTCGTCGTGACTGGATCAGAAGGTTAAATGGGATTTTAATTTTAGCTAAAATTTCATCCGAAACTTGCGTGTAAACCGACGTATTAACATTATTCCAATCCCGTATTTGTGTCCATTTTTTGTAGTTTTTGCTGCGTTATTTTGGTGTGGATGCTCAGATTGTGTAGCGGGAGGTGTGATTTGCAGTTCTATTGAAAAATGGTCAGCAGTAAAAGTAGTGTCAGACACCCGTACTGAAGTAGGGAGTAGGTCATTAGAGCAAATAACATGGTCTAAATTAGAAGTACTTCCTGTGTTGTGTATGTATGTAAAATTTTGTTTTTTTTTCTAAAATGGTAAATGTATCATCTAGGAGACCATGTACCATACTTTCACGATCACCAGTAAAAAGCGCGTTACTTTCAGTAAATTCAGCACTCATAGGACAGTTAAAATCACCTAATATTACACAAGGCAATCTTTCTAATCGGATTTTGCTAAGACATTCAGCTAATTTACGTAAACTTTGCGCAAATTCGGAATGGGATGCGTCATCACGATAGTCGGTTGGCATGTATACGTTCACAACAACAAAATTACACACTTGAACCGCTAGAATGTTTTGCGTTGAAAAAAACAACTTTGATTCAACATCGTTTCTAATATACGTCACGAGACCCCCGGAGGGCCTTCCTTGGTCCTTTTTTCTGACAGCAGGAACAACATACATGTTATTAGCACGGAAAATTTCCAGTTGACCTACAGAAATAGGAAGAGCAAAGTGCTCTTGGATACACACAATTTGATTGCTTTTTAGCATTTCACAAATTATTGTGTGCCTTTCTGCGAAATTCCCATTCATATTCCAAGATAAAATGTTCATTGAGTAGCACGGGCAAGCCTATTAGCTTTTGAGTCTGCGTTTGCAGGTTTATTTGCCGAGCAACGGACGCTGTAGCAAGAATGTTCACTAGTGTTGCAGCTTATGCAAAAAAGCGGTTGTTTACAGGGATTGAGACGATCAGATGTATGTTCTACGTATCCACATCTGGAACATTTGGGCTGATTGGTGCACTCGGATGCTAAATGACCGACTGTATGACACGAGTAGCATCGTCTTGGAGTGAACACGAATACTTCGGCGGGTAGTTTTTCGTAGTGCACTTTAATGGAGTTGCGGACGAAGATTTCGAGCTCGTGTCGCGACTCAAAATAAACTTTGAACGCACGAGAGGATCCACATTGCATAACTTTTGTAGCACGGCGGATAAGTTCGTGCAATGACTGCTCATTCAGGTCTTCAGGGACGCGCTTGAGTACACCAATATAGCTCGGTGAGCGTACGGACGCAGTAACACCACATTTATCACTTTTCAGTGTTGAGGCAATTGTATCAGCAGTTTTCTTAGATTTCACCACTAGTTTCCAGTCACCCTTCATTTTACGAAGCTCACTTATTTCCTCGCTGTTCGGACAGACCTTGTCAATAAATTCCTTTCGCGCACTTGGTGTATTTAAGCTGTCAGGTAAGTTTTTGAGGACAACAGCGTAACTGGGCCGGAGGGGGGCTCCTCCGCGGGTTCGCTCGGTTTCCAAGTCAGTGGCCGATTTTGTGCCATTTCGTGTAGTCCATCGACCTTACGCTTGATTTCGTTGAGCCGACAGATAGCTGTCGCTGAGGTGGATTCCCCGACAGTAGGAACAGAGCATGGCGTTAGGATCACAAAGGTAGGAATCAGTTTTTTATCGCGAGTTGCAGCTTGGTTAAACCATCTGCACATATCTATTACGTTCTCATCCTCCTTCTTACTATGCTTAATCAGCCGGGTCTCGATTTTTAGCTCCTTATGCAGTACAGCTTTAGCTTCAATAATTTGCTCAAGAGTGAAAAAAGTCAGGGCAGTTGCCGTGATCACCTCTATTTTCAGTCCATCATTCATGACACGTGTTAAAAAGTTCAGTACCGGATTGATAATAAGCTTTTCACCTTTATCGCTTTTCTCTGACATTGCAATCGGATGCCAAAGAATAGTCCAAAAATCAGTCCGTGGGCGTGCTAATAAGCGAGGGAAGCGTAGTTTCTTGCTACCTGATCCCCGCAGTTTAAGGGAGTAACACTCCCGGCAGGTACAACGGCCCTTGCGACAAGAAACTCCCCTCTTCTGCTCGCTTATTGGTAAAATTTAATTATAAATGATACTATAGATGGCGCGCCAATTTACTCAAGAAAAAGATGGCGCTGGTAAGAAGGCCTAAAGAAAAAGCCCTATTCCAATTGTTCAAGTTTTTACAAACACTACTTAGCAGATAATCTATCATTAGAGGGTAAACAACAATAGGAAGTAAACTTCAAAATAATTTAGACACTTTTTCCAGATAACAACAAGGAAGCAAACTCCTCCATAATAGCATTGAAATACTATAGATGGCACTGACGCTATCTTTAACACTGACGCTATCAAGCATCTCATGTCACCATTGTATGCATATTCTCTGGATGATGCAAAAAAAAGGTGCCTGGAAACAGATCACTGATAAAACTTGCCAAAAATCCAATTGAGAAATCGATTGCGCAAATAACTTGTTATGATGTTGAGATGGTTAACACCAATTGGCCAACGTCCCAGAAAAAATACATTGATTGCCTTAGAATGTATTTCCAAAAAGATAATTTCATCAATGGCTTGATGGCTCAGTCAAGTTACGTGTCCTTCTTTTACCATAGGAAAATACGGGTCTTACGTTCGATTCATACATCCGACATATATTTCATAAAATCATTGGAAAACTGCTTAGAAGCTAAAAAAAATATATCGTTGGATAAGAAAATATGTCACCATTTACAAGTTTACTTAACAATAGTGCCATTTTTGACTTTGGCTGTATAGTCGGCAGCACTGGGGGAATCACCGTTAAACTTTCTCCTCGATCTTAATCCACTAAGGACTTGCTCAGGACCATTACATTACAAAAATGATACATGACCGGTGGCATTCATAATCAACTACCAATAATGAATAATCGGGTCGATATTATTAGAGTACGAAAAGATCTCTACCCATTGTGTATTAGGATCCATATCAAAACTTCGTTTATTAGACTTCATTTCAGCTCTCTTAATCTAATGAAAATAATCGGGACGAGCATGCTTATATATTGAAATATTTGGTTGAGTTAACCCTATGGGCCCGCTTTGAGTTCAAGACGATGTTACAGAAAGAATGCAATTCCAAAAATTTCTTACCAAAGCGGAAGTACGATAACGCCAGATGTGTATGGCTGCTCGTGGAATGATAGGATATGTGCTCGCTTAAAGTAATGACAATGTTTGTTCGATAATAATTGTTTCTAAAAAATACTGAATCTCGTAGAGGGACTAGAAACTGCAATAGCATATCTGAATAGGCCATCGCTTAAACGAATAAGATAGGGCACCGCTTGGAATGTTGAGATATGCGTCTGCTCGGAGTGATGGGATATGTGTGTCGCAGGAATGATAGGGTACCTGTGCACTTGGAATGAGGGGTTATGTGTGTCGTCGGAATGATGGCTATGTGTGTCGTAGGAATGATGGGATGTGTTTGTCGTCAGAATGTTTGGCTTTGTGTGTCGTTAAAAGAAGAGAGGCCAAACAGCAATAAATAGGACTGAATGTTTTTCAAATTCCTCTAGTCTAGATACAGGGACTCTGAACCAGACTAATAATTATCAAATACTGATCTGACGTCAAGGTTTAGCTGACTCTGTTTCCCCTGCCTAAAATAAAAAATATGAAAGAAATAGTAGCCTCTCCTGCCTTTTTCTTCAAAGTAAAAAACACCAAAAATCTCACTGACTACTAACTCTTACAGAAAACGCCATAATGCTCTGCTTGGAGCCATATAATAACATATCACACCCAAAATCAAATAAAATAAGAAAAGAAAAACAAAAAAGAAAATTACTTCCCAACAAAACGAAAACTCCATGTTCAGGTCAACCGGTCACAACTCGAATCCTATTTAATATCTTTTTCTTACCAAATTCATTGATGTAGCACAGCACAGGGGGAACTATTGGAGGAATCCAAGCTTGAGAACCTTTCTGTTTAAGCTCGTTTTTCTTCTTTATAAGAGATGATCGAATATCCTGAACTAATTTGCTGACATCACCTGTTAAGTATACCTTTGAGAAAATTCACAAATTCTCAATATTGACTTCTTTTCTAAAAGCTTGGTCTCTAAGTTTTAGTTCGCTTGCAAAACCATGTATTTATCATTTATATTGTTAAGTCTGAACCACAGTTTATAGAAACTGTTTATATAAATGTTTCTTAACTTAACAGTTAAGAAACTGTTAAGAAACTAATTATATAAACTGTGGTCTGAACTTGGTAAATTTATCATTTTTTTCGTGATCTGAAATTCCCATCGAAAACGTAATTTGAGCAATAGGCCACTAATTTTATCAAGACTCTCTTCTTTTGACATACATTTTAAGTTCCATGCAATAACATTATTTCGCCGTTTAGCATTTTCTAAAAATAGATAATTTGGTTGAGAGCGACCTGAGTCTAGAATCGTCAACAGACTTACTTGACGATAGGTCTTTTACTTCCTCTATTAGCTTTGAGATAGCATCATCGTGGGCTCGACTTGAGCTTCCTAACTTTAGGGTCCTGGAGGATACTCTGATTATTTTAAATCTAATGTCTTTTGTTTCATTCCTTAGACTTTTCACGTCATCTTGAATAATTTTAACAGTAAATAAAATCAGTTGTACACTAGCTGCAAAATTTTGAATTGATTCATGTGTGGTTATAGAATCAGTTAAATCGCGCGTCGATTTCAAGTCAAATTGTCTTTTCTTTCCTTTTCCTATCTCACAAATTAGTAAGGACTAGCTAAGAAGATAGTCAATAATAAACTGATTGCACACAGGTGTGTTGTTCGGTTGAAATTATTCAACTGGCTCGTGCAATAGGATTTTATCTGACTGAGAGCATTGAATGAACTATTTAAACTGACTTTTATGTATTTTTGGTATTTTTTTTTTACCAAAAGAAAGATCACGGATGTGTGTTTATTAGTTTTTTGCTTTTTTCTTTCTGGTGTGATGGTATTGAACCAAAGGTCCTAGAAGATCAGAAGAGGACTAATTTGAACGGAAATTAAAAGTTCGTGTCCTTTTAAAGGGAGCAAAAAGATTGGAGGAAAACTAGCCTCCTTCTCACACCTTTTTTCCTTCCAGAATCATCCAATCAAGATTTTAAGATAGCAATTTTGTTCAGCACAGTTTAAAGGTTCAATGACTATGTCCTTGGGGATGGCATGGCCCTCTACAGTCCCTGGGGAAAGGACTGTCGGCTATGAAATTTTCCCATTGTTCACATATAGTATTTGCTATTGGAAAGCATACAGATGCTTTTCGGGGGGGGGGGGATTCTCTGCGAACAGGGAGATTTTCCACATGGAGAATTTTTTGTGGGAAGGGAATTTTCCAGGGAAGAGTTCCAAGGGAAATTTTCCACAGGGTTGTTTGCCAAAATTCCTATACAAAATGTTTTTATTTGTCATACTTTTTCTTTAGCGACTCAAATTTACGTGGGGAGGTGTTCCGGGGGAATTGTCCGGATGAGACTTTCTGCGGGTCTAGAATTGTCTGGGAGATTTTTTTGTGTATTTGGCTTTTCCGTGGGAGAGATTTTCCGGGGGGAAATTTCAGCAGAAGAAACATTTCATTAGGGGTGGGGGAGAAGATTTCTGGGAAAATTTTTCAACGGAGGAGGGACTTCAGGATGATCTGAAAAACTTTAAGAAATTAAATAAAAAAAAAAAAAAAAAATTTTCAAATGAAAGGAGGCTAAGGAGAATTATCCATGCATAATTGTGCACAGGGGCAATTTTCTGGGGGATGGGAATCTTACATGGGATGAAATTTCCATAAAATACCTTTTTTTTCGGGGAGGAATTTTCCATGAAGGGGGACGCAGATTTTCCGATGTTAGGACGCAGATTCACGATCAGAAATTACATATAAAAAGTTTCTCAACTAAAAGTAAGGAGCAGTATTAAAAATTAAAACGAAATGAAATTACTCTGTGGACGAGGGGACTATCACTTCCTCAATAAATCCCTCTTTGTATTAACATTTGACTTTTTGTCCTATTTCTTAAAAAACGACTCTTAAAACACAAGGGCCGTTTGATTAGAAAAAGAACATTTTTGAAGTACTAAAAAACTTTAGCGTGAGGGACGGGGGATTGAGAAGGGGGAGCCTTACTCACATACAGAATGATTTCTATTCGTTTTAATTTTTAATCTCACTCCTTACTTTCAGTTTAATTTTTTTTTTCTTGATGACGACAAGAAAGAAAACTGTCTGAGTAACTGATAATAACGGTCGTATGAAAACTAAGTAATAAGTATCATCAATAGATTTCAAAACTTGTAAAAGTATTATTTTGTTTTTACCCTGTTTAGTTTTCTGCCTCCTTATAAATCTTAGATTCTGCGTTAATTTCTAAGCATATGTGATTTCTGATTATTGCAGAGGAATGTTTTCTTAGTAGTTTAATCAAATTTTTGGAAACGGAGGTTTAACTTAGTTTCTATTTTCTTACAACTGCGTATCATGTACAAAAATCAATAGGAAACTTTCCTTTAAATTCCTACGTCTTCTCCCATATCAGTAATACAAAATGTCTCGTTTATTCCTTGCTTCGTTTTTATTTTTGCTGATTAAAAAGAAATATGGTGATACAAATATTACATTGACAGTAAATTATGAAAAAGTCTTGGCCGAAGTGCGAAAAGACTTTTTAAGTGTGTCCTTGGATACTCATCTAATTCAGTTGAATTGGGGAGACTTAAATTTTGAGTGAGTATAGAAGAAAATGAAACGAGATATAAGTGTTTGAACAAATTTATCAAAGGCAGAAAATTACCCCCATAATATGCCCCCCGCAGAAAAATATCTCCTGGAAAATTCTCTATAGAGAATACCCCCGTCAAAAACTCCCCCAGACGTCCCCCCCCCCTTTAGGGAAATTCCCCCACTCAAAACAATGAGTAGCCACAGAGAAAGTGAAAAATAGGCACCTCGAAATGTCGATCAGGTGCCTTAATGTGTAACAAAAGGACAGATATGAGATTAAATTTGGACTAATAAAAATGTCGGTTAGCACAGATTGGGCATAAGCAAGGGTCACCCCCTCGTACATGGAATAAATTCTTCAAGTTTTGGGATTAATGTTACTTTTTACTTTCATAATAACAGCACAGACAAGAAATATTCCTTGAAATCAAGAGGGATTATGCATCAATTTCTACGTCCAGCCCTTCCTTAAAACTAATTATGTATTTTTATTTATGTATTTTTCTTCAAAGGGTGCATTAAAATGCATCCTTTGAGGTATACGTCCCTTCCCAAACTATATTACCATTTAAATTTAAAAAATTTGAAATGTCACCATTAAAATCTTTATGAAAACAAAGCTAGTTGCATCACTTACCCCCCCCCCACACACACACAGACCTGAGGATTTTCCTGGTATTGCTTACGACGCCCCCTCCAACACCTTTGTTCCGGTAGGAATCTGAATCTAAGCTTTTATTCTCCCAATGTAATCTTCTTCGCCTAAATCTTTTTCAATAAATATCTAAGGGTTTACCGAGATATAGAAAATTTGGGTATGAAACCACAGTTTTTGAGATTTAAAGGACACAGTCCCCAACTACAGTTAAATCCACCGGCCATCCTCCATAAAGATTAATGCCAAATATTATATCACTGTACGTAATTTTATCAGACCTCAAATGAATAAACATATTTTAATGAACCTTAAATAGATGTACATTTTAACCGTTTATTTTGTAGGGAATAGTTGCATATTTAGGGTCCAGTGCTCTACCGCGCAGCATTACTGTCACTGAAACTGTAAGGTTTGATTAGTAGTTTCTTAATAATTTTAAATCAATCACCTTGAGCATTTTACCTCAGAATTTTTGTTCGATGGCTTTTTAGAACCCTTTAGGCCGAAATTATCATTTTACGCCCCAAAATGGCAGAAAAGCTCACAGTACTATGGCAAAATGTTTTGTTCTTACTTAAAAGGTAAGTAGAATTTTCAATTTCCTTTCTAGTGAACATCTGGAATTATCCGAGGGTAATTTTTAGCGGGGGGGGGGGGAGGGAGAATATTACGGCGGATGATAACGCTGCACACCATTTATATTTCACTGTATAAAGTGTCCAATGCATATGATCTTTAAAGAAAGTGGTTTGAATAGATGAATACTGCACTTTTCATCTAATATAGCTCAATAGATCTAATTTTCTAAATAGACTTAATCAAATTTTCTAGATCAAAATTTAACCTCTACAGATCTAATATAGCATAAATATTGCTGTTGAAACATACAACTATCGAAATCTTCTGACAGTGGCGGATCAAGAGGGCGAGGAGGCACCCCCCCCCCCTAGCGTAGTCTAAAGTAGTGTAATTTACTGAATTAAGGCAAGTTTGCGTTAATTAAACTTGCTCCTAACGCAATTTTATCGGATCAATCTATTTTGCCCCCTCCCCTCCTAAAAAAATCTTGGATCCATCCTGTCTTCTGAAATTGATGTCTCTTCTATAATTTTCTGATTTGGAGATTATTTTACGCTCTGCTAATCGCTGCAAGCAGGTTTACGCGTAACCTATTATTGCGGCATAGGACTTATCTGATATTTTTGTTATTTTACAAGACATCAAAAACGAAGTCAGAAAGCTTTTGATGAGAATCCAATTCTTGAGGTTTTTAACTCAAAATAAAGAGAGAAAAAAAAAAGAATTGTCGTGTGTTTTGCTGAATACTTTAGAATAGAATTAAAAGAACAATTGTCGAATACAGATAAAACTTAAAAATAAATTCTAAAAGACAGATATTCTTCGAGCTAGAAATGCTAAACCATTTCATAAACAATCTTAGCTAGTTTTCCTTGCTAATCATAGATAAATTCTTCTCTGTGAAGACTCAGAGAATTCTTGGGAATTCGAATTCCTAGAGCGGTAATAGTTCATTATTTTGGTGAAATATCAAATACGTTTGGAAATTTTCTTAGCAAAGTGAAGTTGGATTAAGCTCAAATGCATCTATTTATTATAGTTTGTGTGACATAATTTTTATGACTTAAGCTTAAATGGTCCAGCTTATCTGGAATGATTCATTGGGCACATATTTAGTTATGATTTGCGCTCAATTTTGGTTTACAGAAGTGCTTTTTGTGGCTGAAAAACTTCTTCCTAGCTAAGTTATCTATTATGGGCTGATTCTCCATAGTAGCATAATATTTGTAGGCATGAATATATGATGAGTATGTGGTAATAGGCTTGAGATTTTCTGTGCCGTGTTTCAACTCTTGTTGATAGAAGAGCATCGCCAAGCAAGCAAAACCACATTGTGATAAGCCCATTATTGCAAAATGCGTCCATTCATACCTTCGGTCCTAGGGACTTCTTGCTGTCCAGTTCTAAGTCGGCTTAAGCGCTTCGTGTATCTTGAGAGGATGTTTTTGTCCCATTTCTGCATTAGTTTGGGACCATTGCTTTTCCTGAGGCCGTAATAACTTCAATAATTTAAATAAAGTGAAAATTGCAACTTGGAATGTTACAATGTTAAAACAACAACCACAATATTGACGGTTTGACAGAAGAAATAAAACGCTTTGAACTGAACTTCTTACGCGTTTCAGAAACTCATATCCAGGGGTGGAGACAGTGCCGACTCAGACCAATTTTCTTGCAGCTACAAGAACAAACAGACCAAATCCCGGGTATAAATATGGTATTTATTGACAGATTTTTATGCCCTGGCTGGTAGAAACAGGGATAAATTGTATACTAGCCTTGGTAAATTTGCTTTAGGAAATTGCAATTTTGTAGGAATAACAACTCATTGATAACCAATGCGCAATTTGGTCACAAAATGACCAAATGTAAGTAAACATGGTACTGACATGATAGTAAGATGGCCAACCTTATTGATTATGTTAATGTAAACAGATGACTGAAAGGATTGATACAAGATACTAGGGTCTTATAATAGTGCTGTTACTGATAGTAAAAATAAAGACCACCATCTAGTAGTATCCAGTAGTATCCACATTACGCCCCAAAACGAGCAAAATTTATTCTGTATAGGAAGAGGGCTACCCCTTCCTCATCCCAACCTCTGTCTCATGGTCGCAGAAACTTCGGAGGATGTTCATTCGATCGTGAGAGTTCTTAACCTTTTTTTACAAGTCAAAAGTGATTGAAGACAATCATATCTGTTCCTTTTTATTTCTTTCGTTCTTTTTTAGTTCTTTTTTATTTCTATATACTTTATTTATCCTTATAGAAATAATAAGTAATATTCAATAAACACATCAAATATCATGTAAGTAAAAAACTACAATTAAAGTCTAATGTTTGTCAAATACTTGCCCTGCAAATTCAATTGAGTTAAATATCCTTATATTCACATGAATTACACTCTATTTTAAGGTCATACAATATCATCTCCCCCTACTTTCGATAAATAAAAGATTTATTTAACCTAGATTTAATACACTTTCAAGCTTGTTTTGACTAGCGACCTAATGAAAAATCTAAAGAATTGTAAGTTCCAGGGCTATTCCTACGTAATATAATTTGTGTGTCTTTTATATTCTGTAAAAAAAGATGTTTTTTGTTTTAATTTTCCCGTCTCTGTTCTTTTTTAGCTATGTTTGTTGAAAAGGCTATCATTTGAATGAAATTAGAAGGAGAGAAATCTGTCAGAAAAAATAGTATATGAATTATTGGTGGTTCCAACACTCCAGCGCTCCTTGTCACTTTGATCTAGAAAAGTTCACTAGAAAATCCATCAAAATGTATCTACGAACCTACTTTACGAATCTTCGACCAGTCATACAGTATTTCTTTTCAACTCCCCGTAAAAAAAAAGAAAAAAAAGCTATACATTAGAACATATGTGGCAAAACTACGTGACGGAAATTGTGAGCAAAGATGTTCATAAGATTTCATTTGTACTTATAAGCAAGAACATATCCAGTAATTCTGTTTGGAGGTGGGAGGTAACAAAAACTTTACAAAATATACCGAAAAATTTTTTTGCGCATTTTTGCTACAATTTTTGGAGGGGCGGGGGATTCAAACTTGGTATATACCCCTTCCTTTGATACAGCCTTGCTTATATAAGACTTGAGTTTCTGTTGTTACGACTGAAAGAAGTGTAAGGCCTTAATAGTAGAAAAAAAATGTGTCAAAACGACACTACAAAACTAATTTAGCAACATCTATGAAATACTACCATCGCTTTCTTTATTTCTTGTTACGACATTTACTTTTTATTTACCAGATTAAATAGGCCTACACATAAAAATTTTCTCTGACCTCTCTACATTTACATTTACAATTAAACAAAATAGAAATAAAACCCTTTATAAATTTATTTTTGTTTCATTTTATTTATTTTTTTTTTTTTACAAGGGATATGAATTGAAGAAACTAAATTCGTTGCTCTTATTTTAGAACTATCTGCTGAACTTTACGACAAAAAGTCGACGACCTGAACTACTTCTCATAATAAGAATGAAAATTATGGCCTAGAAACCTAGTTTTTGTAGCTTCAACCCCCCCCCTCCCCCCCACAGACACGCATTAATTTTACTTCCCCGTCAAAATATTATGTGAAGCTATGCATATTCAGGTAAAATATTATATAAAACAATACATTAAAATATATAAGGCAAAAGAAAAAAAAGAATGTGGAATAAATCGTTAATATCACTAAGCAGAAGGTCTAGTTTTTTTTTCTTTAATTTACACAACAAAATATACTGAATGATAGTTGCATGCCTAGAAGAAGTGTTATTCGTTTAGAGGCAGCAATTCCCTACCCCTCCTCTTGTGGCAAAATAATATTTTACTTCCATTCTTTATCCCTTATTACCCAAAGAAACTCCGGTTAGACTAAATAAGATAGATATTAAAGAGTTATACGTTTTGAAGCTTCACTAGCATCCCCTCCCCCGTCATTTTTTCAATTTTCTTATCAAAGATTATAGAGTCTTATGCATCTCCCGGTAAAATATTATGTAAAATTATGCACTAAAACATATAAAGCGAAAGTAAAAAAAAACTACATTTCATAAATCGTTATTAAGTACTTCATTTGCCCGTAGGATAGTGGGCCCATCCCTGTATTTGCCAGTGACTAAGTAGAAACTCATAGATCAAAGTCTATTTTTTAAGATTTATGCTACAGAATAGAATGAATTATAGTTGTTTGCCTAGAAATTTTGCTATTTCTTAGGGGGCTACAATCCCCTGCTTTTCTCCTTGCGACAAAAATTTGCATCTTCCTTGATTGGTCTTACATTTCTAAACATTTTTTCTACTAGGGACAAAGTGCAATAAAAATTGAAGGGTCATAAGTCACATGCTTTTTCATAGGGCACATTCAGTGTGTTATAATTTGAAAGTCTCTAGGTGAATAGAATTAAAAAAGAAAGAAAACCATTAAATAAACTTAAACCCAAAATGTGTATTTGCCCTCTCATCCGTTGCCCGTGTTGGTTTGTTTATCACTCTGAATCTATTAATTCATCCAAACAACTTCCTATGAGAAGTATGAGAATTCGGATCTAAGCCCCTAAAATCACACAAACCTATAATAAGTCTAAGGTCTTTGAAAGGTTCATACTACAAAATTAATCAAGTGGTACTTACATATGAGTAGTAAGGGTGTATAAGATTTGAACCCTACATTCAACCCTACAAGAATATGCTCAAAAGTGTATAAGATTTGATCCCTACATTCAACCCTACAAGAATATGCTCAAAAGTGTATAAGATTTGAACCCTACATTCAAGCCTACAAGAATATTGTCAAAAGTGTAATAGATTGAAAACCTACATGAAAATATACATTGGAATTGCGCAAGAAAAACCCATGGCTGTGTCATTAAACTTACACGTGCATTTTAAAAAGCTAATCTGCCTTGGAAACAGTTTGACGTGTTCGGGGGGATTACGTTCCTTGGCGTTTGATTGACATTTACAAAATAGGGGTTTAGCATTTGCAAATTTGATCCTATTAAGGTGGAAAAAAAGATTTTAGCATTTGCGAATAATTCGATGTGTTGTCAATTTAAAATAGTTAAGAAATACAAAAATTTAACAAGAAATGGCTGAAAAGTGTTTTGGGGGGAGCTGGGTTGATTGTGTACTGTATAATACACAATTGATGGTTGGAGAGTGTTGTCAATTTAAAATATACTTCGATGTGTTGTCAAGTTAAAATAGTTAAGAAATAAAAAAAATTTAACAAGAAATGGCTGAAAAGTGTTTGGGGGGGGGATGGGTTGATCGTGTACTGTATAATACACAAGTGATGTTTGGACAGTGTTGTCAATTTAAAATATACTTCGATGTGTTGTCAATTTAAAATAGTTAAGAAATAAAAAAAATAAACAAGAAATGGCTGAAGTGTTTTGGGGGGAGACGGGTTGATTGTGTACTGTATAATAAAAAAGTGATGTTTGGACAGTGTTGTCAATTTAAAATATACTTGGATGTGTTGTCAATTTAAAATAGTTAAGAAATAAAAATTTTTTTACAAGAAATGGCTGAAAAGTGTTTTGGGGGAGATGGGTTGATTGTGTACTGTATAATACACAAGTGATGTGTGGATATTGTTGTCAATTTAAAATATACTTTAACGTGTTGTCAATTTAAAATAGGTAAGAAATAAAACAAATTTAACAATAAATGGCTGAAAAGTGTTTTGGGGGGAGATGGGTTGATTGTGTACTGTATAATACACAAGTGATGTTTGGACAGTGTTGTCAATTTAAAATATACTTCGATGTGTTGTCAATTTAAAATAGTTAAGAAATAAAAAAATTTAACAAAAAATGGCTGAAAAGTGTTTTGGAGGGATTCGGGTTGATTGTGTACTGTCTAATACACAAGTGATGTTTGGACATTGTTGTCAATTTAAAATATACTTCGATATGTTGTAAATTTAAAATAGTTAAGAAATAAAAAAAATTTAACAAGAAATGGCTGAAAAGTGTTTTGGGGGGAGATGGGTTGATTTTGTACTGTATAATACACAAGTGATGTTTGGACAGTGTTGTCAATTTAAAATATACTTCGATTTGGTGTCAATTTGAAATAGTAAAGAAATAAAAAAATTTATCAATACCGTCCCTTAAAATTTTTTGGGGGGAGATGGGTTGATTTTGCACCGGGTTGTTCAAAAGTGACGTTTGCAGATTGATATAGATTTGTAAAATAAATAGATGTTTCGTAAATTTAGAATATTTAATCAATAAAAAAAATTAACACTAATTTGCTAAAATGGGTGTCTGAGGGAGATGCGAATAATTCGATGTGTTGTCAATTTAAAATAGTTAAGAAATAAAAAAATTTAACAAGAAATGGCTGAAAAGTGTTTGGGGGGAGATGGGTTGATTGTGTACTGTATAATACACAAGTGATGTTTGGACAGTGTTGTCAATTTAAAATATACTTCGAAGTGTTGTCAATTTAAAAGAGTTAAGAAATAAAAAAATTTAAAAGGAAATAGCTGAAAAGTGTTTTGGAGGGAGATGGGTTGATTGTGAAATGTATAATACACAAGCGATGTTTGGACAGTGTTGTCAATTTAAAATATACTTCGATGTGTTGTCAATTTAAAATGATTAAGAAATAAAAAAAATTTAACAAGAAATAGCTTAAAAGTGTTTTGGGGGGAGACGGGTTGATTGTGTACTGCATAATACACAAGTGATGTTTGGACAGTGTTGTCAATTTAAAATATACTTCGATGTGTTGTCAATTTAAAATAGTTAAGAAATAAGAAAAAATTAACAAGAAATGGCTGAAAAGTGTTTTGGGGGGAGATGGGTTGATTGTGTACTGTATAATAAACAAGTGATGTTTGGACAGTGTTGTCAATTTAAAATATACTTCGATGTGTTGTCAATTTAAAATAGTTAAGAAATAAAAAAATTAATAAGAAATGGCTGAAAAGTATTTTGGGGGGAGATGGGATGATTTTGTATTGTATAATACACAAGTGAGGTTTGGATAGTGTTTTCAATTTACAACGAAATTCAATGTGTTATCAATTTAGAATAGTTAAGAAATAAAAAAATTTAAAAGTAAACAGTTGAAAAAGATATTTTTGTTGGGGGGGGGGAGATGGGTTGATTTTGTAATGTAGAAAAAAAAAGTGATTGTTGGACAGTGTTGTCAATTTAAAATGTACTTCGATGTGTTGTCAATTTAAAATAGTTAAGAAATAAAAACATTTAACAAGAAATGGCTGAAAAGTATTTTGGGGGAGATGGGTTGATTGTGTACTGTATAATACGCAAGTGATGTTTGGACAGTGTTGTCAATTTAAAATATACTTCGATGTGTTGTCAATTTAAAATAGTTAAGAAATAAAAAAATTTAACAAGAAATGGCTGAAAAGTATTTTGGAGGGAGACGGGTTGATTGTGTACTGTATAATACACAAGTGATGTTTGGACAGTGTTGTCAATTTAAAATATACTTCGATATGTTGTCAATTTAAAATAGTTAAGAAATAAAAAAAATTTAACAAGAAATGGCTGAAAAGTGTTTTGGGGGGAGATGGGTTGATTATGTACTGTATAATACACAAGTGATGTTTGGATAGTGTTGTCAATTTACAATATAATTCGATTTGTTGTCAATTTAAAATAGTTAAGATATAAAGAAATTTAACAAGAAAGGGCTGAAAAGTGTTTTGGGGGGAGAGGGGTTGATTGCGTACTGAATAATACACAAGTGATGTTTGGACAGTGTTGTCAATTTAAAATATAATTCGATGTGTTGTCAATTTAAAATAGTTAAGAAATAAAAAAAATTTAACAAGAAATGGCTGAAAAGTGTTTTGGGGGGAGATTCGAATAATTCGATGTGTTGTCAATTTAAAATAGTTAAGAAATAAAAAAATTTAACAATAAATGGCTGAAAAGTGTTTTGGGGGGAGACGGGTTGATTGTGTACTGTATAATACAAAAGTGATGTTTGGACAGTGTTGTCAATTTAAAATATACTTCGATGTGTTGTCAATTTAATATAGTTAAGAAATAAAAAATATTTAGCAAGAAATGGCTGAAAAGTGTTTTGGGGGGGGATGGGTTGATTGTGTACTGTATAATACACAAGTGATGTTTGGACAGTGTTGTCAATTTAAAATATACTTCGATGTGTTGTCAATTTAAAATAGTTAATAAATAAAAAAATTTAACAAAAAATGCCTGAAAAATGTTTTGGGGGGAGAGGGCTTGATTGTGTACTGTATAATACACAAGCGATGATAGGACAGTGTTGTCAATTTAAAATATACTTAGATGTGATTTCAAATTAAAATAGTCAATAAATAAAATAATTTAACAAGGAATGTCTGAAAAGTGTTTTGGGGGGAGAGGGGTAGATTGTGTACTGTATAATACACAAGTGATGTTTGGACAGTGTTGTCAATTTAAAATATACTTCGATGTGTTGTCAATTTAAAATAGTTAAGAAATAAAAAAAAATTAACAAGAAATGGCTAAAAAGTGTTTTGGAGGGAGACGGGTTGATTGTGTACTGTATAATACACAAGTGATGTTTGGACAGTGTTGTCAATTTAAAATATACTTCGATGTGTTGTCAATTTAAAATTATTAAGAAATAAAAAAAATTTAACAAGAAATAGCTGAAAAGTGTTTTGGGGGGAGAGGGGTTGATTGTGTACTGTATAATACACAAGTGATGTTTGGACAGTGTTGTCAATTTAAAATATACTTCGATGTGTTGTCAATTTATAATAGTTAAGAAATAAGAAAAAATTAACAAGAAATGGCTGAAAAGTGTTTTGGGGGGAGATGGGTTGATTCTGTTCTGTATAATAAACAAATGATGTTTTGGACAGTGTTGTCAATTTAAAATATACTCCGATGTGTTGTAAATTTAAAATAGTTAAGAAATAAAAAAATTAACAAGAAATGGCTGAAAAGTGTTTTGGGGGGAGATGGGTTGATTGTGTACTGTATAATACACAAGTGATGTTTGGACAGTTTTGTCAATCTAAAATATACTTCGATGTGTTGTCAAATTAAAATAGTTTAGAAATAAAAAATTTAACAAGACATGGCTAAAAAGTATTTTTGGGGAGATGGGTTGATTGTGTAATATATAATACTCTAGTGATGTTTGGACAGTGTTGTAAATTTAAAATGTACTTCGTTGTTTTTTAAATTTAAAATATTTGATAAATAAAAAAATTTAACAAGAAATGGCTGAAAAGTATTTTTTTTGGGGGGGGGATTGGTTGATTGTGTACTGTATAATACACAAGTGATGTTTGGACAGTGTTGTCAATTTAAAATATACTTAGATGTGTTGTCAATTTGAAATAGTTAAGAAATAAAAAAATTTAACAAGAAATGGCTGAAAAGTATTTTGGAGGGAGATGGGTTGATTTTGTACTAAATAATACACAAGTGATGTTTGGAGATTGATGTCAATTTAAAATATAATTAATCGTTTTGTCAAATTAAAATATTTAAGAAATAAAAAAAATTTAAATAAAAATGGATGAAATGTGTTTTGGGGGAAGATAGGTTGATTTCGTACTGTATAATACACAAGTGATGTTTGGACAGTGTTGTCAATTTAAAATAAACTTCGATGTGTTGTCAATTCAAAATAGTTAAGAAATAAAAAAAATTAACAAGAAATGGCTGAAAAGTGTTTTGGGGGGAGATGGGTTGATTGCCTACTGAATAATTCACAAGTGATGTTTGGACAATGTTATCAATTCAAAAAATACATAGATGTCTTGTTAACTTAAAATATTTTCGAAATAAAAAAAAAATAGCAAGACATGCCTGAAAATTGTTTTGGGGGTGGTTTGGATTGTTGTCTACCTTATAATAAAAAAGTGATGTTTGGATATGGTTGACAATTTAAAATATAATATAATGTGTTGTAAATTTAAAATAGTTAAGAAATAAAAAAATTTAACAAGAAATGGCTGAAAAGTTTTTTGGAAGGAGATGGGTTGATTGTGTACTGTATAGTACACAAGTGATGTTTGGACAGTGTTGTCAATTTAAAATAGTTTAATGTTATACTATACAAAGAAGTTGATACTAAAGGGGTGTAGATAACAAGAAAAGAGTTGTAATAATGGATAGCTTTACTTCTTCAATGTGTTCCATATAATACATAAGTGATGGAGCGATAGGAGCTGGGTGTCTTAGAGTACTTATAGTGTGATAGTGGAGGGGGAGTTGCGAGTACCAAGTCACATGATAGTTACGCTATTATAGAAAATAATTTCAAAGTACCAAGTCACATGATAGTTACGCTATTATAGAAAATAATTTCAAAGTACCGAGTCACATGATAGTTACGCTTTTGTAGAAAATAATTTCAAAGTACTATGTCACATGATAGTTACGCTATTGTATAAAATAATTTCAAAGTACCATGTCACATGATAGTTACGCTATTGTGTAAAATAATTTCAAAGTATCAATTCACATGATAGTTGAGCTATTGTAGAAAATAATTTCAAAGTACCAAGTCACATGATAGTTACGCTATTATAGAAAATAATTTGAAAGTACCAAGTCACATGATAGTTACGCTATTGTATAAAATAATTTCAATGTACCAAGTCACATGATAGTTACGCTATTGTAGAAAATAATTTCAAAGTACCAAGTCACATTATAGTTAAGCTATTGTAGAAAATAATTTCAAAGTACCATGTCACATGATAGTTACGCTATTGTATAAAATAATTTTAAAGTACCATGTCACATGATAATTACGCTATTGTAGAAAATAATTTCAAAGTACCAAGTCACATGATAGTTACACTATTATAGAAACTAATTTCAAACTACAATGCAACATTTTAGTTACGGTATTGTAGAAAATAGTTTCAATTTACCATTTCACGTGATAGTTACGCTATTGTAGAAATTAATTTCAAAGTAACAATTCACATGATAGTTACTCTATTGAATAAAAAAATTTCAAAGTAACAAGTCACAAGATAGTTAAGCTATTGTAGAAAATAATTTCAATGTACCAAGTCACATGAAAGTTACGCTATTGTATAAAGTAATTTCAAATTACCAAGTCACATGATATTTACGCTATTGTATAAAATAATTTCAAAGTACCAAGTCACATGATAGTTACACTATTGTAGAAAATAATTTCAAAGTACGAAGTCACATGAAAGTTACGCTATTGTAGAAAATAATTTCAAAGTACCAAGTCACATGATAGTTACGCTATTGTATAAAACAATTTCAAAGTACCTAGTCACATGATAGTTACGCTAGTGTAGAAAATAATTTCAAAGTACCAAGTCACATGATAGTTACGCTATTGTAGAAATAATTTCATAATTTCAAAGTAACAAGTCACATTATAGTTACGCCATTATAGAAAATAATTTCAAAGTACCAAGTCACATGATAGTTAAGCTATTATGGAAAATAATTTCAAAGTCACATGATAGTTACGCTATTGTAGAAAATAATTTCAAAGTACCAAGTCACATGATAGTTACACTAATATAGAAAATAATTTCGAAGTACCAAGTCACACGATAGTTACGCTAATATAGAAAATAATTTCAAAGTACCAAGTCACATGATAGTTACGCTATTTTAGAAAATAATTTAAAAGTACCAAGTCACATGATAGTTACGCTATTATAGAAAATAATTTCAAAGTACCAAGTCACATGATAGTTACGCTATTATAGAAACTAATTTCAAAGTACAAAGTCAAATGATAGTTACTATATTTTATAAAATAATATCAATGTACAAATTCAAATGATATTTATGCTATTGTATAAAGTAATTTCAAAGTAACAACTCAAACCATAGTTACGCTATTGTAGAAAATAATATCAAATTAACAAGTAACATGATATTTACGCTATTGTAGAAAATAATTTCAAAGTACCAAGTCACATGATAGTTACGCTAGTGTAGAAAATAATTTCAAAGTAGCAACTCAAATTACTGTTACACTATTGTAAAAAATAATTTCAAACTACCAAGTCATATGATAGTTACGCTTTTATAGAAAATAATTTTCAAGTACCAAGTCACATGATAGTTACGCTATTGTAGAAAATAATTTCATAATTTCAAAGTACCAAGTCACATGATAGTTACGCTAATATAGAAAATAATTTCAAAGTACAAAGTCACATGATAGTTACGCTAATGTAGAAAATAATTTCAAAGTACCAAGTCACATGATAGTTACGCTATTGTAGAAAATAATTTCAAAGTACCAAGTCACATGATATTTACGCTATTTTAGAAAATAATTTCAAAGTAACAAGTCACATGATAGTTACGCTATTATAGAAAATAATTTCAAAGTACCAAGTCACATGATAGTTACGCTATTGTAGAAAATAATTTCAAATACAAAGAGACGACACACGCACAGAGACGACACACACACACAGAGCAAACTCACGCACAGATATTACAAACACACACAGACGACATACAAAATGAGACGACTCACACGCAGATAGTACAAACACACAGAAACGACACACACAGAGAGACGACACACACACACAGAGCCAACTCACGCACAGATAGGACAAACACACAGAGACGACAGACACAAAGAGACGACTCACACGCAGAGAGGACAAACACACAGAAACGACACACACACAGAGACGACACACACACACATAGAGACTACACAGACACAGAGACGACACACACACAGAGACGAAACACACACACAGAGACGACACATACACAGAGGCGACACACACATAGAGATGACAAACAAACAGAGACGACAGACACACAGAGACGACTCACACGCAGAGAGGACAAACACACAGAAACGACACACACAGAGAGACGACACACACACACACAGAGCCAACTCACGCAAAGATAGGACAAACACACAGAGATGACAGACACAAAGAGACGACTCACACGCAGAGAGGACAAACACACAGAAACGACACACACAGAGAGACGACACACACACACACATAGAGACTACACAGACACAGAGACGACACACACACAGAGACGAAACACACACACAGAGACGACACATACACAGAGACGACACGCACACAGCGACGAGACACGCATAGAGACAACACACACAGACAGAGACGACAAACACACACAGAGACGACACACACAGAGACGACACACACACAGAGACGACACACACACAGAGACGACACACACACAGAGATGATACACACACATACAGAGTCAACACACACAGAGAGACGAGACACACACACAGAAATGACAAACACACATAGAGACGACACACACAAAGAGACGACACACACACAGATACGAAACACTCATAGAGACGACACACGCATAGAGACAACACACACACACAGAGACAACACCCACACAAAGACGACACAATCACAGAGAGACTACACACACACAGAGACGACACACTCAAAGTTACGACTTACACATAGAGACGACACACACAAAGAGACGACAAACACACAGAGACCACACACATAGAGAGATGACACACACACACACACAGAGACGATAAACACACAGAGACAACACACACACAGAGACGATACACACAAAGATACGACACACACACAGAGACGACACACACACAGAGACGACAAATACACAGAGATGACACACACACAAAGACGACAAACAAACAGAGAAGACAAAAAAAAACCAGAGACATACATCGTCTCTGTATGTGTGTGTATAATTTGTGTGTGTGTGTCGTCTGTGTGTGTGTGTGTCGTCTCTGTCCGTGTGTCGTCTCTCTGTGTGTGTGTCGTCTCTGTGTGTGTGTGGTCTCCATGAGTTTTTTGTCGCTATGTGCGTGTCGTCTCTGTGTGTGTGTGTGCTGTTTCTGTGTGCGTTTGTCTTCTCTCTGTGTGTTGTCGTCTCTGTGTGTGTGTGTATGTGTCGTCTCTGTAAGTGTGTAGTCGCTATGTGTTTGTCGTCTCTGGGTCTGTGTGTGTGTTGGCTCTGTGTGGGTGTTGTCTCAGTGCTTGTTGTCTTTGTGTGTGTGTGTGTGTCGTCTCTTTGCATGTGTAGTCTCTGTGAGTGTGTTGTCTCTGCGTTATTTGTCTTTGTGTGTGTGTGTGTGTGTTGTCTCTATGTGAGTTTATCTTCTCTGTTTTTGTGTATTCTATGTATGTTTATCTTCTCTATGTGTGTGTAGCCTCTGTGTGTGTGTCTTCTCTGTGTGTGTGTTTAGTCTATTTGGGTGTGTCGTCTCTGTGTGTGTGTTGTCTCTTTTTGTTTGGGTGTCATCTCTCTGTATGTGTCTTTTCTGCGTGTTTGTCCTCTCTGTGTGTGACTTGCCTCTTTGTGTATGTAATCTCTGTCTGTTTGTAATATATTTGCGTGAGTTGGGTCTTTGTGTGTGTGTGTCGTCTCTGTGTGTGTGTCGTATATGTGTGTTTGTCATCTCTGAGTGTGAGTCGTCTCTTTGTGTCTGTCGTCTCTGTGTGTTTGTCCTCTCTGTGCGTGAGTTGGCTCTGTGTGTGTGTGTCGTCTCTGAGCGTGTGTCGTCTCTTTGTATTTGAAATTATTTTCTAAAATATCGTAACTATCATGTGACTTCGTACTTTGAAATTATTATCTAAAATAGCGTAACTATCATGTGACTTGGTACTTTGAAATTATTTTCTACAATAGCGTAACTATCATGTGACTTGGTACTTTGAAATTATTTTCTATATTAGCGTAACTATCATGTGACTTGGTACTTTGAAATTATTTTCTAGAATAGCGTAACTATAGTGTGACTTGGTACTTTGAAATTATTTTCTACACTAGCGTAACTATCATGTGACTTGGTACTTTTGAAATTATTTTCTATAATAGCGTAACTATCATGTGACTTGGTACTTTGAAATTATTTTCTGTATTAAAGTAAATATCATGTGA